>NC_056744.1:1193635854-1193669594 GCF_019279795.1 Protopterus annectens
TGGACGGGAGCATGCGCGCAAGCACACACACTTGACAGGGCTGGGAGTCGAACATACACCTAACTACTCTACCACACTACAGCATGACGCATTTACAGAACGCGCTATCAAGATTACTAAACACAGCAGTCCTAGAGGCATACATCTAGGCGCGTGTCATCATCCGCAAAGGCAAAGACGTCGGTAGGAAATATCTGTGGTGTGAGGTGTCTAAAAGCAAGACTGAGTCCCCAGGCGGACGGGAGAATGCCTGCAAACACACACACACACACACACACACACACACACACACACACACACACGCACACACACTTGGCAGGGCCGGGAGTCAAACATACACCTAACTACCCTATCACACTACAGCATGATGCATTTACAGAACGCGCTACTGAGATTACTAAATGCAGCAGTCCCAGAGGCATACATCTAGGTGCGTGTCATCATCCGCAAAGGCAAAGACGTTGGTAGGAAATATCTGTGGTGTGAGGTGTCTAAAAGCAAGACTGAGTCCCCAGGTGGACAGGAGCATGTGCGCAAACACACACACACACACACACACACACACACACACACACACACACACACACACACACACACACACACACACACACACACACACACACTTGGCAGGACTGGGAGTCGAACATACACCTAACTACCCTATCACACTACAGCATGACGCATTTACAGAACGTGCTACCAAGATTACTAAACACAGCAGTCCCAGAGGCATACATCTAGGCGTGTGTCATCATCCGCACTGACAAGGACGCCGACAGGGATTGTATAGAGAGTGATAAGTCTGAAAGCATACAGACATATTACTGTCCCACTGTAGATGTAGACAAACACACGGCAGTAGTGTGATTAGGGCAATGTAAGATTTACGGAGCACCACAACAACAAGACATAGACACGGGACGCGCCACAGACAGTACACCCTTTAAGATAGTCGACCAGTGTGTACTCGGTAGGCATCCATCGTGACATTGAAAATGGACATCTGTTGCCTGGATGACCACCATGGCTATACAGGATGTCAACGGCCATGCCCATGCACAGAGGGACATCACCGACACAAGGTGTCACTGGCCATGGCCACACGCTTAGTAATACACGTCCGTTCGGACTGTACTGTGTGTCGATCTACACAATGGCATACTGGGCATGCTCACACATTTAGCAGTTGCAAAGGGCCACCTTGCATGCAGATGGAGTCTCAACATGCAAGGCCACAGTAAAGTATAACTGTCCCCACACACAGGGTGGGCCGTCCTGCATGCAGACGGAGTCTAAACATAGAAGGGCACAGTAAGGTATAACTGTCCCCACGCACAGGGCTGTCACACACATGCAGTGACCAGTACACACTCAGCTGCCATCACAGCTGTCACAGGTGCAGATCACAGATGTACACACCACAGTCTACACTGTAGCCCTCGAGACATCACCATGTCATTGCTGCAGCAATACACAGCCATACATTACCACAACACCATGTGACACATGACCAGTGGACTGTACAAAGGTCTACAGCAACTGTGCAGAGTACACATGTACTGACAGGGTTCCAACAGGTGTTATGCATTGCAATTATACCACTATACATGACCAGGTCAGCTCAAGACATACCAGGGGCCCCGGGTCTTACACAGCTGTGACAGATGAGTGTTGCTGTACACCAACAAACACACATGTTTGGATATGTCATACATGTGATTGCAGTGGATGTGTGCATGGATCACACACACAACACATATGCACATAGCTTAGCCTTTGCTGTCCCCCATGCAGAACAGTGGCCTAAGCAATCATCTGCACACAAATGGAAGGTGGGTCCATGTCTGTTGAATGCTCACAGTACAGGAGGTAGCAATGTTGACTGAGGACACATTCCCCATGTAGTAGTCACCCATGACACCCGTGATATCATACCACAGTCCATGTGTTATGTATGTCAACACACGTCCACCAATAGCAATGCATACAAACATGTCTACAGGAGGCATATGTAGGACCAAGGCACATGTACAATCTGTACTGTGCATGCAGCAACCATGCATGTGCAGTGGCCGATGTCCGTAACACAGCTGTGCCTAACTACAACATGCAGTCGCAATGCAGCCCCATCATTGACACCTGTATATGGTGACATACTGACAGTACAGTTGGTTGTACATCACGTATGGAGGGATGTGTTTACATAAAGTGGTGATCCACCTGTGTAGATGTATGTGTGCCGGGGATGGCTCACAAGTGTGTCACATGCCATCCTACCATGCCATGTGCAAACAGTACGCTATGTCACTGTTACTTGACGGTGATGACATAACGCATACACAGCGGTCAGGTGTTACCAACTGTATGTCACATAACACCTGTAACACTGACATCCTCCCATGTGCATATAGCCACATAATTGCCAGACATAGCATTGGTACACATACTGCGGACATTACCGCTGCATGTCTATCAAACGGCTCATCATATGGCAGGTGTATCATTCCCAGCACTGCCATGTGTTTCCGCTTGTGTGACCACACATGCCACATATGGTGGGGACTACGTTCCAGTTGTTACACATCCTGTACACCATTGTAGAGATCTGCACATACTGCAGTGTGGAAAGCATGACGTTGGCAGGTGTGGTGCATCACACACATCGCCTATCCATACACACACATATCTGGTCACCACAGTGTGAGTGTGTATGTATGTATGTATGGCTGTCTGGTGCTTGGTGTAAGGGTGTATGCTACCATACAGTGGAAACAGGATCACTAACCCCTCATCGTGACTAACCCCTCATGGTGATGCAGTCTACTACCCTGTTGATGCCATCGGTCCCAGCCGTACTGGCTACCTGTGCATGTTCCTTCTCTGTACCACGTTGTGTGGGTGAAAAGTACTGCGAGGGTGATGACCACATAGGCAAGGGTCCATACCTCAACACTATGGGTTGTGCATTATAGTGCTGTAGACCCCGTGAATATGGCCATGTTCCTGTACTGTGACAGGGTATTACTGCTACACAGTGTGGCCTCATGCTATCAAGCGGCCTCTAACGTCATCATTAGCCAGACCGCTGTGTACAACCCCTGCACCATGTCAACATACCTGTAATGTTTCCCGGTATGTATGTCACATCTCTGTCCGCTGTAGCCTGTTCAACTGACCACACGCTTCAGGTGCAGTATATGTGCGGACATCTGTGTCATGTTCGACTTTCCAACAGTCAGGTTGAGGGTACATCTAGCATGCTGATATTGCCATACTTGCCTGTGAGTACTCCACAGTTACACATGGGGGACTGCAAACATTGCTACCTGTAGGCACATGCCAGTACACCATAGGAGGGAACCAGGGCATCATTACCAACATGCTGTTACTGTTGCAACCGAGACACATACTGTGAACATATCACAATGCATGCTGCACCTGGACTACATGGTATGACTGGTGCATGTCGACAGTACACCACTGATGTCACATACACATCTCTCAGTATTCACACATGACCAATGCAACATACACATCCCTCAATATGCATACACAAGTAATGTTAGATACACCTCTCACTATTCTGTTCACCCTGTGCATCAGACCATTTGAGCATATCCCTGCACTCAGTATTTACACACAACCAATGCAACATACTCATCCCTCAATATGCATACACAAGTAATGCTAGATACACCTCTCACTATTCTGTTCACTCTGTGCATCAGACCATTTGAGCATATCCCTGCACTGATGGTGTGGATGACAGGGATGTGGCACGGGCTTCATCATATGCACAGGGTGATACTGTTTGCCAGGGGCATGGGCTGCACCAATAGATGACATCATGTGTGGGGGTAAAGGCCGGTGATTTGAATGGACATGTCTGTTCCATATGCATGTGGGTGTTGCGGAGCCCTACAGTTGTGTTTGCTGTGTGCGTATATGTGTGCACACAGTTCTGTCATTTGTGAGGCCTACACAAGGGTATTATGGAAAGCTCCAGATTGTACAGATCAGGTTGTACAGCTCACTGTGACCGGACACTGCCACATGTCCTGTGCCTGCCAGGGGTTGCATGGGCACTACCAAGCAGAGGCACAGAATGGCTACTGTCTGATGACACATGGCCACTGGAACCATGTCCCCGCTGGGAATGTCCAGGGCCACGTCCACGTGGCCTGCTGTGACCTGGTGTGGACAGCACAGCACCAGCTGCACTGCTATTGCTACCAGCACTATGGGAGCGGCCATGCGAGGTGGCACGCTCACGTTGACCTGCACTAGGTGGTGTAGCTGGCTTACATCCATGTGGCCTATGCCTCACCCCTACCAGATGTTTCAGCACAGACAGCTCACGCTCGCGGATTGTCATGCCATGGTCGAGGATTCTGACCATGTCACCCAATCGCCTGTCCAGAACATCAGCAAGCTGCTGTTGAGCACCTGCCAATGCCTGGATGTTGTTGTTTAGGGTACTGATAGCAGCCCTCTGCAGCCTCTGCCCTTCTCTGTTCTGCCATTCGGGATGTGCCTGTGCCGCCATTACAGTCTGGAACATGTGTCTGGTGATCCCAGCTGCTGCGCTATGTCCTGCAGGTGCATGTCTGCCAGAGGTCCTCCTACAAGCAGCACTAGCCACATGCCTGTGTGGCACATCTGCAGTCAGTATACTGCCACCATGGTGTGGAGACACACCTTCTGTAGCCACCACATGTTCCTGTTCAATGCTAACAGACGCTGACTGTCCTTCCTCTATGGCCAATGTAGATGAGGTATGTCTTGGCAGCTGAACTGTGTGCGGGGAAGAGGGGGACATAGCTGGGATGGCAACCGTTGGCACAGATTCAGCCCCTGACATCCCTGCCTGTACCTCGTTCATATGTTCATCACTGCTAGCATCTGTGGGGACACTATCAGATGGACCACAGGAGGGTAACGCACCTACATCACCTGTGAATTCAAAGAAAGACTCTAAATTACAATAGACACACACACACTGACACACAAAAACACTGACACACACACACACACACACACACACACACACACTGACACACACACACACTGACACACACACACACTGACACACACACACTGACACACACCGACACACACACACCGACACACATGCACTGACACACACACTGACACACCGTGCATGTGATATGACAGATGGCATGCAGCATGCTTGTGATACAGCTGACAGCATGCAGTTCAGATATGAATAGTGTTTGTAAGCATGCCCCCTGGAATGCACACTACAGCAGGCAGGTGTCATATCATTATCCATGCAATTCACACGATCATGGTAGTATGCATGCATCCCCGTGATACACCACGTGGATCAGAACAGGATAACAGTACACATGGCTGATGTGACCTTGACATGTAATCTGCTGACGTGTGCATTAACATGCATGCATGCCTTACACAATGGTGTCCTGACATGTGTACAGCATCATACTGGGTATCACATTGTGGTGTTGTCCATATGTCCTACAGATAGAATGCATGTTGAGCAAATGTGCATGGTGGGCATGGTAGGGGACTGTGAGCTGTCTACATTGCTGTACAATGTGATGTACACTGTGCCATTGCATGGCATCATGAGGCGTCTATATTGCTAAACAGTGCATGTTATGTATGCATTGCATATCCAGAACTGCATGCATACCCATGACATACCTGTGGATTGTGACCTATGATGCTGGGGTGTATACACACCAAACCATGCTGTGCCATGTGACAGGTCACTGGAGGACATACAGATGACACCCCTGCATGATGGCTACAGAGTGTTAGCTGCCTGGCAACCATGTCCACACATAGCGGACCTGTCACGTCACCATTTCACACATGACATTGATGTACCATGCACACAAGGTGCCCAGCTAACAGTGATGTCCTACGGCAGCAGGGAAAATGTACAGCATCTTTGGCCTGGTGTCACTGTCAGTGGAATCTGTAAGGGTGACTACCATCATGCTATGACACAGACGTCATGTTCAACACATCTTATGAGGTACACGTCACTGACACCTCCACTAGCTGTTCACAGGCATTTAGGATGTGCAGCGTACCACATCACCTGTACAATTGGTCTAGTATGGCTGTAATTGGACCATGTGTGGACAAAGTGTGACAGGGTGTATCCACATCCCATCTTCTGTGTGGCTACATGTCTCTGGCCATCCCCCATGGCCATGTGTGCACATGTGTTGGTCATGTATGTGATGGCCATCTATCACACGTCTGTGTTTTCCCATATGACATACACCCATAGATGTTGGATATGTCAGATGTGTTTTCCCATATGACATACACCCATAGATGTTGGATATGTCACCATGCACAGGGTTATGCAGACAACAGGTATATGTGTGGTATGTGGGGTATGGGTTATGGGAAATTGTGACAATATTGCAACCAAAATGCTATGTGTCTCAGACATGTTGGATGGAACATCACAATGTGTGAAACCATTGCAGGGGCATATAACACAATGGTGACGCCTGTGGTCTGCACATATCACTGCTCACTGTGCTGTACTGGTTTGTGTACCACACATTTTGTTCCACTGTATAGTACATATGCCTTCATTGTAGAACACCTCCACCATTGTATGCACAGCTGGACACACATGTAGCAATGACAAATACTGTAGTTACAGGTCTGTGTGTCATTTCAGTTGTATATATTGCACATGGGTGGCCTGTGTGGATGATGGGTGATGCGACCTGTATATCCATGTATTAACTGGCCCCAAACAATGATTCAGGGGTTTACAAAGCCTGGAACAAATTTTAAATCCCGGGAATACCCCTTTCTTGCAAAAGGGGAAAAACCAGAGGGAACCTTTTAGGGGTGACAAGCCAAAATTGAAATTTCCAGACTGGGGTTTTCAGCCCCAGGGTTTATGTGTTAAAAACTTTGCCCCATTTTTGAATGTTCCCGCATTTTTAATTTTACCCCTATTGAACCCCCCTTGAAGACCCCCACAGGCCTCCCCCCCGTGGGGAAAATGGGGAAAAAATTCTATTCTCTTAAAATTAGAAATTTGTGGCTTTTTTGCTGGAGGGATCGGCATTATCCCGTAAGCATATTTTTTGACTCCATTTCAGGAATGCGGTTGTGGGCCAAAATTTTTATTACCCTCCCCAAAAATCCTTTTCCAAAAGGCATCCCCTGCTGGGATGTTTTGGCACAAAATTTAAAACCCAAATTTGGATTGGGGTAAAACATCCCCTTTTTTGGGATCTTGGTTTTTGGGATGTACGGGTTTTCTGTGGGGGTGTTTTTGGGTGACGGGTTTTTACCATTTAAAAGCCATGTACCCCGGGGAAAACTGTTTCCATCTTTTAGTACAAAAACCCCCACAGTTATCTTTGGGGAAAAAAAATGACCTAAAAATGACTGGGATTTTTTTGCCCCAAACACAAAAACCCGTACATTGGTTAACATCCCCAAATGTGTGTTCACCCCTTATGCATACTGGGATGGACGTCTTTCAGGGAATTTCGGTTTGCCTGACTGGGGGTTTTTTACCTTTTCCACACCCATTATCCACCCCGGAAGGGGTGTTTACCTTACTGTGTATTGTCACATTCCAAACGGACACACCTTATGGGCGGGATGAAATTTCACCAGTGGAAACCCGCATGGATTGGGTTTTTCCCCAAAAATCACAGGGGGCTGTCCCGCTGTTCCATCCTGCCCCGGATGGTGGTTTTTGACATGTTTGATAGGCATGGGGCAAAGGCTGTCAAAAGCATTTGGGAAGGTTAAGGTTATGGGATGCGTATGGGGTGGGTTTTAGGGTGGGATCGCCCCCCAATGGGGCCACCCGGAGGGGATGTGACCAATTTTTGGACCAGGTGTTGTATCCTTCCAAAACCCCGGGCCCTTAACCCCCCTGTATGCAGGGATGGAAAGGCACCCAAAAAGGGCCCGGGCTCCCGGTAGGGGGGGTATGTCACCCTTCACAGGGTTTTCCAAATGTTTCCCACCTAGGGGTTTTTTTAAAGGGGGGGTTTTCCCCCTGCATTTTCTTTCAACCCGGAAAGGACAAAGTAACCCCTTCCCAAACAGCCCCCTTTTTGTTTTTCCAAATGTCCTTTTTGCCCCAAAGGTTTGGATTACATCCCCCATACCGGGGGTGAATTTGTTGGGGTGGTATGGGGACCAAGCATGGGGCCCTTTCCCCCGGAGGGTGAATGTGTATTCCAATTATTGGCACCAGGTTTTGGTTGCCGGCCAATGAAACCCCCGTGCTCAAAAAATTTTTCCACCCTGTCTTTTCATTGGGGACCGGAAACTACCTTAAAGGGCCCGGGGGCTTCCCGCCTCCGGGAGGGGTTCTGACTCCCCCAAACCCCCAAAAAGTTTTCCATTTGGGGTTTTTAAAACCAAAACCCCATTTTTAATGGGGAGGGGATTCCCTTGTTGGTTCTTGGGGTTTTACCACCAGTTTGCACCCCTTTCACACCCCCTCACAACACGCCCATTCTTTAGTTGTTAAAAATGTACAACAGCCCCGGGCATCCCCACATCCTCACATACCGTGGGACATTTTTTGGGGGTTTACAAAAGGGGGGGGTCCCCCCATTAAACCCTTTTAACTGTAACTGGACACCGTGTATTGCCTGTCACTTAGACCTTTTTGTTGTACTGTCAAAGGCCACCAGTAAAAAACACCCTTAAAATACAAAGGCCTTTGGGAAACAAACACCCTCTGGGGTTTGTACCAACCCCGACTGCAAAACCCACAGTAAAGGGGATGGAAAATTGGGAAACCAACCCCCATGTTCCCCGATCCCCCCACCAACATACGGAACACCTTTGGGGGAATTTTCCCCCCTATCTGTAAATGGGGAGCCCACTTGCCCAAAAAACCAAACCCCAACCAAACCTTTTTTAGCCCCAACACCAGCCCTCACATACACCTGGGGGTTTCCCTACAAACCCAGCTTGCTTACGGGACAAAAGCTGTTCCACTCACCCCTACCCAAAACATGGGATTTTAACCTGTGTCCAAAATGGCTGAACCCCTTAATATACACATGCCCAACTCAGCATAAGTGCTTTTTCCCTTCCCCTTTTTTTGACTAAGTTGTACCCGGGCAAAGACTACTAAAACCCCCCCCCATTTAACTTTTTAAAAATTTTAAGCCGCATGGTTAATTTCCCAAACCCCACATTAGGCGTTTTTGGGCTTTTTTGGCATTGAGTCATAACCTCCGCTTGGCTGGTTTGACCCATACACCACCTCCAAGACCAACAGTATCCTTGACATGGACACTACCAACATGTGACTGCTGTTCCACACCTGGGGTTATCTCCTCATTGGTGGAATCTGAACATATGCTACTCACCCTTGTTAGCCACATACCGGCACCACACACTTCATGGCATACACAGTAGATGAGTACTACAACACCTACTACAGATGTCGTATGACAGCGGCAGTTGTTTTCGTGACACACGTGTAGGTGGACAATGCATGTGCAAATGCTGAGGCATACCCCAGTGCACTTCATTAGCACGTACACGACAATATGGTTCATGCTATTCCACACAGAGCCATGATGGTACACACCAGATAACAGACGACACTCTGGGGGTGAGGTCCCATGGACATACTTTACAACAACAGATGGGGGCTGTTGCACAGTGGTGTACATTCCCATGGGTGGGGTAACTCACTGGTCAGCCTCGGTAGGGCCACGGATCCCCATCACATACCCATAACCAGCTATGTACACATTACTGACACATTCCCAGATGTACCACAAGGCATTATGGTGGTATGTCAGTAGTCGTATGCAATACCCTCATCTGCTCATGCATACAACTGTCACTCTGGAACATGACAGTAACAGGTGATGTTGGCAACATGCTGTCTGATGGCTTCAGTGCTAACATTACACCCTCTCACTCCCTACGGGGCCACATTCCTTGCAGGAACATTGCGGTGTACCTGCGGTCACACCTACACAGTACTGACCTGCACACTATATGTCCTAGGACACAGGCCCCTTGTCACCCTACAAAATCCCAGGCTGTGATGTCCACAGACCTATGAACGGCATGTCTCCCCACTGGGACACCATATTCAGTAATAGCCTTGTACCAGACATTTTGGCCCCTGACTGGCACACAGCGACAATAACACTCCACACAGGTGGTGCCACAATGCACGACTGGGACTATTGCACTACACACCTCACTGGACTGTTATGCACGGCTATAGGGCACATCATCATGGACATCATTCGCTGAGTCTTTGTTGTGCTCTGGTCCTTTGATGCCAGTTGGGTTGGTCTTGTTGGGGCCACAGCATGCCTCCTACACCTGTTGAACACCTTTCATACAGTTGCCAGAGTAGTTGATGATGACACGGGGGTCCACACAGCTTACGTTGTCCTGTCACTGCTATTCAGCACCGTTCTCCATTCTGGTATTGACCAACATACACATCCACCTGCACATCACAACATATGTCTCCAGATGTTATGCAAAGTGGCTAATGGATGGGACACACACACTGAGGGTGGCATACCATATCACATACTACATTCCAGTTACACTTGGCATACCACAGTCCTTAGTCATGGGGGCCCTCATGTTCGGTATATGCTTCCCTGAGGTACAGGCTACCACTGAGGGGACTTCCCTGCCTAGCTTTACAGACCACTGCATACCCAGTGCTGTTGTTGCTCCACCAGCTGATACAGACCCCATCCATATGGGTGTCACTGTGACGGATACCGATATGAACATCATGGCCTCTACCTACATGACACTTGGTATGAACATCACCTTTGCAGTACACCATCCACCCACTGGTTATTACATAGGTGTTAGTCCCCTACATACATGTCGCATTGTACGTGTTTGTAAGACACATGTATGTCGCACACACTCCTGTGATTACCACGTTGACACTGTGGCATGGATATCCTTCTACGTGTCCACACATGTCTGTACTGGGTGTGTAGCTGGTACATAGGCACCCATTGTACCTCCAGACTTATACACACATCCATGGGTTCAACACCCCACTTAGGGTGTACCTTACACAATAGCTTTACATAACTCAACATTAAAATGCCATGATGTTTATTGAGCTACGACAATTAAAGTTTGCGGCTTATGTAAAGACACCACGTCTGTACACATTTGCGGACATTTGCGGACTACATACTCAGGGGTGACCTCTGCTGCAAAGACAGGGCCCATGTCTGCAAATATGTTAATGGATATACTCCGCATACACGACATAAACAATAGCCACTATGAGCATGATGCTCATGGATATGTGCACGCACGCGACAGTGTGTGGCATGTGCTTGGGGGTTGCATTCCCAGACTGGACACTCACCATGCTTTGGGACATGATTCCTATGTACATCACACATGGACAGTCAGTAGCAGTGTTCATGTGATACCTCGCTTGGTGGATGGTGGACACATGTACGCCAGGGATCACTGCAGTGGCTGTACTGTGCAGAGATGTAGGTTACACATGGCTCTTCTGTTCACAGGACACTACCCTAGAGAGGTGCCACTGGTGTGCACACTGTAGTTGTTGTTACACATAGACGTGCCAGACTGCATGGTACACCACTATGAACCTGTGGAGCTATTACATGTCCTTTGTGCATGGTTACTGGAATAGCCCTTCCAGTTAGATTAGCTGTCACGCTATTACAATGTCCCATGACTACAGGCCATATGTATCCTGTTATTGTACACACCAATCATGTTCATGTTTGTCTGTCACATCTCTTCTGCTATTCTAGTATGGGAGTAATGTTTGCGTCCTTTGCAAATGCATAGAGTGGATTACATTATTTATTTCATCATAACTGTTTATACATAAATTAATTACATACTACTCACATCACTATACGATGCCTTTGTTATGCATCATATGCCTGTTCTCCTGTGTAGCATATCTGACATATCAATCTACTGTACTATACATTACACATGTTTTACATGGTATCCCATAATTCAAAGCATACTTGCACGGAGGGTCCACCTTAGACATGTCATTGATGTTATATGCCCATACACATGCGTACTGTTACAGTATATCCACATATACTATCCCCTGCTATGGCACGTACTTATTGGACATACCCTGCCACTGACAGTGGGTCGTATGACATTGTTCGGTTTAAAGCCATCATGTTGCATCCCTTGTGGTCTCTGTGCTCTTTACCTTGTGACCCACTGCTGGACGCACAACTTCTACAAGCATTAGTATGATCAGCAAGACATCACTACATAAATACCATTCCCCACTTTATGCATGGCGGAAACTTTTAATTTCTGCAAACCAGGCTATGCATACACTGACATAACTTAATACAGAACATACTATACATACAGTTAGTGTTCTACATACCTTGAAATCGTTCCTGTATTTCATCTCTATCTCACTCTTCTGTATCACTCTTTAAACTGTTTTACGGTATGAGCATACAGCTTGCATATCTGGCAAGTCATCCTTATATACGTCTACACCTGCAACATGTGGTTTACTGCCACCAATTGGTGGTCTGGTGTGACTAATTACGTGCACTTCAGCTGTGCAGCTACTCCATTTGCCAATTACATGGCAACAGTGGGGTATAATTGAATTCTCTACTTGGGCGTTGGCCATTTGCCCTGCCTTCGGGGAGACGGCCTGTATGTGTAGAGCCAAGTCTATTTTGGAGTCATGTCCCCCATGGATTGTGTGTGACGGCTTGAGTATGTGGTTCTACCTGTGACTGTACCTGTCATCCCACCCGTCTGATAAAGGACTATTGCAAACACCTGTAACATCGCCGTTTGTTCCGTTATACGATGGATACAATTTTGCATGGCACCTTTAAATGTGTCTCTCACAAGGTATCTTAATGGTTCAGCAGATGTAATTCACTAACTAGATGTTTGGGCTGTGGTTACGGTCTGTATTGCTATTGTTTGCAGTGTGGGGGATGTAGGTGGGTGTATGTAGCATATACGGTTTTGTGGGGCTTGCATTTCTACATAGTCCATATATATGTGTGTGGACCCCTTCCCTAATTACAGTGCTATCACTTAATAGACTTCTGTTACGGGAATTTACTTTGGTCTGTTGCTAATTGGTTTCTATATGGTATGCAGGTGAGGTTGATACTTCCATACCTCCGGATATGCGGCGTAATGTGCAGGGATATTTGTAAATGACCACTATCCCGTGCATGTCTGTCCCAGTTATTTGCAGTCATTGCAGTGGTGTTGGTGTCAGACCCTCTGTGACATGGCTTGCCACCTTTTCATATGGCCATAGTTGGACACTTGAAGGTCACACAGTGGTGTTTACAGGCTGACATATGGCCATGGTCAGTACACAGGATAGCACATACTTTTATCCTCATTACATACCAATTGTTCTTGGTCCTTAACTACTTATCGGTTTGCATGTAACATTTCCGTTTCTTACATACAGGCATGAGTATTTCCTGCAACTATTGCATAATATTTGGGACATACTAATGTCCTAAACTCTCGGACAGTTGCCCTTTGTAATGTTTCATGTCAGGACACATCTGCCCAGGGGGGACTGTCCCTCACAATGTGGCACAGGTGTTTACCGCATGCCTACGGCTAGCTATACCCACACCTACCGTAATCATCTACCTCCGAGTTGCCACCTACAGACACACGATGCGGACACACACACACACACACTTTAGTCACACGGGAACACACATGGCACCCTCAACACACACATACACAGGCTACATCACTCACAACCACAGTTGTACACGGTACCTACGTGGTCTGTACCACCGGCAGCGATGATTACATGTCTTTACTATCGTCATATTGCTCGTGGTTCTACTGTTCCAGTACTGTGTTCTTTCTGTCTTTCAGCCTCCTGGTTATGTGTGTCGGTGTGTGACATGTTCCATAGTTGGCGGTATCCTATTTATTTGTACCTCAAAGGTGTTTTGAATGTCGTCGACCTATCTATATATTTGCAGATTTCAGTGACCCCTTATATATTGACATATATCACACTATCGCTCTTTCTATCTGTATTATATATGTGTATATATATATATATATATATATATATATATATATATATATATATATATATGTATATATATATATATATATATATATATATATATATATATATATATATATTGATGTATTTATATATTTGTATATATATATATATATATATATATATATATATATATATATATATATATATCTCGGACAGGGGTGGTGACAGGCATGCTACGCCTTTCATTGTGTGTTTGTCAGTGTATACTGTGTTTCCTGGACACCACACGTTTGTGTCTGTACCTGTCACATTACACACCTGCCATAGGTTAAGATTACCTCCCATCCCACTTTGCAAGGGACAGTCCCTCTTTGTGCAGTTGTATCCTGTGAAATATTTGTGAACATAGCAAATGTCCTGCAACTTTGGGACAAACATATTCCCTATAGTTTATGTCATAGTTGCATAAAACACTTATTCTGTATCTGACCCACCTACATGTTACAGGACATGGAACACGTACCTGCGACCATTACTACAATAAGCTTTTTATCTATGCAAAACACTGATGTTCTGGTTTTCGTACGGGCCGGGTGTATGTGTCATCCTGCAGACATCTGGCGTATGGCCCACATTGGTCATTTGAACTGTGGCAACCCTACCATTCGTATATCTTGCCTAGCAATAATGTTGGGTGATTGTATACATGAATGACTGTTCCACTCCTGGCAGTGGTCATTTTACTCTTCAGAGCAGGCGCTATTTGTTCAGGGGTGACTAATGCTGGTTTCACCTGTTCTGTACATCATTGACCGTGATCTGCACAGTGGTTGGTGATGCTTAGCCCTGTTTCACGCATATCCGTATAGTCGTATTTAAACATCGCTTACCAGCTGTGGGCAACGCTTATTCCCGCTAACGTGTGCTACACATATTCTGATGACCTGCATCCGGAATGCATTACCCGTGCCTTCAGGATTCCGTTATATCCCTTGCGGGACATGGGACCGGGAACATGCACGACAGTCACTGCATGTACCACTTGGATATCTGGGGGTTGTACACGAATTATGTCATTTTGTATGTGCAGTACACTACAGCAGTTACTCCACACTATACTCACATGGATAACTCCGTTAGTTTACAAATTGATGAGTCCAATTAGTGGTATGACCATGTGATGTTTACTGGCTGTACTCCGGCATTGGGTATGCATATCACAATTAGCTAGACCCGATAATTTGCTACACCTTCATACGACCGTGGATGCAGCATGCCGGGGTGATGAATGCCTGTCATGGGTACATCCCCTGCTTTGACACAACATCCATGATTACATTTTGTGGAGCCCCTCAGTAATGCAGCGGGGAATCCATGATGAGTGTGTGTAGGGCAGTGCTTACACACATGTGCTCCCGCGATTGCCTCTGCTCCTGTAAGCGACAGTTGCTTACTCGATGTTGTGGCAACGGGAGTCACTGTTTACCCTATTTGGTGTTTTGCCTCTGACAATCAGGCGTGTACCTACCAATGTACCTGAGAACCTATACACACAGCACCGACAGATGCTGATAGGTGCATCTACTGTTCAGGTGTTGACATTTCCATGTTCCAATGGCTGTTGCGTGTACAATGTTTGAGGGCTGCCTATGTAGGATTCCACAGTGGGCCACCTATACATCACAATTTACAGGTAGTCGTGTTTGTGTGCCATCCATGTTACTGTGTGTGCAGGTGGGGAGGGGTGTCAGTCTGTGGGAGCCTACACTGTCAAGGTATGTGCTATACGTTCCCTCTTTGCCAAGGAGTAGGCATATTGGGCACACCTCTATCTGCCTACTGGGGCTGGCACAGTGTGTCTGTGGTCTGGATCCCTCTGTGCCTGTGTTGACCTTGGCAATTGCGGTGAGCTGTGAGGCCCTCCCCCATTTTGACCCTGCTGCAACTGTTTCCACAGGATCATATTATGTAGCATGGCACATACTATGAAGATGTGGGCACACATGCCTGAAGAGTACTGCAAGGCTCCATCAGATGTGTCCAAGCACCGGAACCATGATTTCAGCATTCCAAACACACGCTCTATGATGATTCTGGTTTGTGTGTGTGCCTCATTATGGCATTCTTGCATTGGTGTGTGCATTTCTGATGGGGTTCATCATCCATGGCTCCAATGCATAGCCAGCATCCCCCACAAGGTGGCCTTGTGGGATGTCCCCCCTGACAAATACCTGATACAGCTGTGAGGCATGCCAGATATGGGAGTCGTGGTAGCTTCCAGGGCTGCCAGCACACACATCCATGATAATGCCCTGGGCATTGCACACGACCTGGCAGTTGATGGAGTGGAATCCCTTGTGGTTTATGTAGCTCCTACCATACTCACCGGGTGGTGACTTGATTTGTATGTGCGTGCAGTCTATCGCACCCAGTACCTCCGGGTAGTCTGCCACATGGTGGAAGTGACGCATATTGCTGGCCAACTCCTCCTGAGTTCTGTGGAAGTATCCACAAACTAGATAATCCACAAGACAGAACCACAAAAAAGCAAGAAAAATGACGCTATGAGAGCCGGCAACTTTAAAAATGACAAAACAAATTTTATAGAAGCTAGCGCTTTCAGCGAAGTTAATACTCCACCTTCTTCAGACAAACAAGAGAAATTCATCACCAAAACATTTATAAATAATTACTGACAGTTAAATAACCAATCCGATAAAAGTGCATTTAAGCTACCTTGTTCCATGGCAACCTTAAAGAAATATGTGGATTGAATATCAGTATAAAACACTGACAGTACGAATAATACCTATAACCATGCATTCCTAATAAAACAACTAGTATACACACAAACCAGTAAAAATAATTAATATACATCACCATCCAATTATTTAAATTGATCAAATATATCTACAAAAAATAATGTATTATATTATAAATTTATAATCAAGATAAAATAAATAAATAAAAATTCATTAGGTAATGCATCATGAATAATGACTTCTGAAGTAAGACACTGGGCTTTACCGTATCAGATGTATTACGATGATGCGAATTGTTAAAACAGTGTAACCCGCTGACTTGGATATATATCAAATCCAATACATAATTAATAATTAATCCTGCAAAAGCACCTCAAAATACATAAAAATATTAAAACAAAAATTATTACTAATGAACAAGGGCAAACATAAATTTGATAAACACTTGCTATCTTTGCAAAGAAATCCACCTCAACACACATTTAATAGATAAGCTATCGTTAATACCCGGGAAGATGTGCGCCCTAGTTCTTATCTGCCACATCAATTCATCTATCTCCAATTGTACCTGCCAAGCCCCACCTCGGATGTCAACTTCCCTATGTTGTAGAATCACAAATTTAAACTCGTGTCCTTCATATTCAATACAATGCTTAGCCAGGGCATTGGTCATGTCCTTTTTAGTGATGGCATATTGGTGCTCATAAATTCTTTGTTTTAATCTACGCTCAGTTTTTCCAACGTAGAAAGCATTGCAGGAATTGCACAATGCTGCATATGTGACACTCTTAGTCTCGCAATTATAATGACTGGGGGCTTTATATATTTTACTATTGATAAAAATTTGGTTACCCACCTTAATATGTTTGCATTGAGCACAAAAGCCGCATTTAAACATACCTAGAACTCTATTGGTACTGGTCTTCTTTTTCTTTTCTAACATCCATTTTAAATTTTGACCTCTTCTGTAAGTAATTTTTGGATCCCTTCCCAATATTTTGGACAGAGTATCATCATTTTTGATAGTATCCCAGTTCTTATTCAGAACCTCCTTGATTGATTGGTAATCAGAGGAGTATGTACATAAAAACCTAGTGTGATACCCTCCGTTCCTGACATTACTGATTAAACTTGAATCATGTCCCCCCAGTTCACGATCCTCTAGAACATCAGTAACCCGATACGTATAATTACCCAATAAAGGGGTGAAGTGACCCCCAATACGTTTAGATGTAACTTCTTTGATTATACTGATAATTAAACTATTTGGGTATCCTCTATAAATGAACATCCTTTTGAGACGGTCACATTCTAAATCGTAATCACATGCATCTGTGATCATTCTGACTGCCCTCACGATCTGTCCTTTGACCACTGCTTTTTTCTGATGGTATGGATGGTTACTTGTAAAATGTAAAAAGGTGTTAGAATACATGGGTTTCCTATATATTAGACTCTTGAATCTGCCATTCATCCTATCATTGATCAAAAGGATGTCAAGATAGTTTATTTCAGATTCCCCTATATTATAAGTAAATTCCAAAAATTCCGTAAGCTGTGTGATCTTAGTGATAAATACAGGAATAAGTGACTTATCACCTTTCCAAATACAGAAAATGTCATCCTGGTACCTTGTGTACCAGGTTACATGTTTTTGGAATAACTCTTCCGTAAACAACTTATTGGTTTCCCAATATGCCATAACAGCATTGGCAAAGGATCCCCCGCAAGGAGAGCCCATTGCAACCCCTGATTTTTGTAGATAAAATTGTCCCTCAAACACCATAAAGTTGTTGGTCAACACGGTTTCCAATAATGCCTCCACTAAGTAAATGATACTATCACTAGCCTTTTTTGAATACATGAATTCTCGGATCCAATTCATTCCTGTTTCTTGAGGTATTACTGTGTACAAATCCTTGACATCTATGGTCAAGAAAAGTACTTCAGCTGAATATTCCAATTTATTTAGGTTACCCAAAAAGCTCCACCAGTCCTTACATATCTGCTGTTCACTTTCTATAAATGGTTTTAACATGCTATCAATAAATTTAGCGCATGCATAAGTGAGTGACCCTCTCCCATCGACTATGGGTCTAAAAGGGGGGGCAATTATTGTTTTGTGTAATTTGGGAGAACCAAATAAAGCAGGTGTTCTAGGGGCAATCATAGACAAATACTGATACATATCAGTATTAATTGAGCCTTCCAGAAATAAATCATCTAACCTTCCTTTGATTTTCTTATGTGCCACATTAACTTTATTCAATGTAACCTGAATGTAAGAGGGTGTGTTGAGGTCCTTAGACATATAATCAACATAGATGTGGTGATCCATGAATACCAAGCCGCCCCCCTTATCTGGCTTCATTACTCTGATGTTACAATCCTTCAATAGGTTAACAAAATTGTACTCTAAAGTTGAAATATTATATTTGGGCTTATTATGCTTGTATATAACTTGATTCTTAATAGCCCATAAATCAACTTCGCACATTTTTTCAAGGGTATTTAAACCAGGATGGAGGGGTGGGTTGTATAAACTAGAGACCCATAAGGTGTTAACAATAGCAGAATTGTTCCCCATTAATAAGTTGAGATTAAGCTTCCGGACAAATATTTTTAGATCAATAATTGTTTTAACAATATCCATACTTCTACCAGGAACAAAAGTTAAATCTTTTGATAGAAAATCAACCATATCTGGTTGAATGTCCAAAGCTGTATAGTTGTATATAACGAATTCACCATCACTACCTTTATGTAGATGGGGTTTGATACCAAAGTCTTGATTGAAGACTATCTCCTGCGTGTTCGTCTCCTGTTCCTTGAAGTATTCTGCTGAAAGGTGGACTGACGCTTGTTGTTCTGGCCATTCATGCCTGGCCGAAAAACCTGCTGATTCTGAACGTCAGCACCTTGCATGTTATCAGCCGAATTATGTTGTCCGTCATTATGTGGACCATTGCGGTCCCCATTATTTCCATTGTTATTGTTATTATTGTTATTGTTAATAAACATTGGACTCCTCCTTAAAGTTGCCTTTGCTCATTGTTGGTATCACCATTAATATAAACATGGTTAGGGTTTTCAACGATGTTACTTCCTTGTTGGTTGTTATAATGATCGTTAACATTTGTTTGAACACTGGCTGGGGGCTTGGGATAAGCTTGTTTGTTTGCATAGTCATTAATATCTCTAGATATTTTCTTCTTTTTAGTAACGAGAAGCTTATTCATGGTAGACTCTATACTAGTGAATATTCTACAATATTCATATTTGTATCTTAAAAAATCTTTATCAGATTTAATGTTATGCTCATGTGCCTCCAACTCAGATTTTAAGATGTTTATGTCTTTAGTGTAATAATTAATGAGTGCTTTTAAAAATTCATGCCCTTGTTTATCGAAAAGTGCAACAAGTTCATTGTAAAAGGGCGAATTATCAATCAAGCCAGTGGGAAAGCGCCATTGGCGTAAGCCCTTTGTCATAATCTTATTACGTATACATTCCTCCAAATATGAGACTTCAAGCTGTAATTTTCGACATTTATACAGCTTGGAGTCAAACTCATCAATGGTGCGTGATAGAAAATTACACGCTCCTTCATTTGCATCGTTCACATCATTATGTGCAACATTAGAGCCAGATAGCCCACTAAAAAAGTTACTGTTGTTTAAAAAATTGCACATAGTAGGAATATTATCATTGAGTGTTTGAGGAGCATTAACCACACATCCTTGAGGTACAGACTGGCCGTTACCTCCTTGTTGGTTAATGTCGCAGTTAAGTGCATTATCGGAACTGTTGTTTGTGCTCCTACCTTCCCCTGCGTTATCCGGATGTTCTCCACTTGGATTCCAAACAGAGTTTGCAATTACACGCTCCTCACTATGTCCACTTACTCTGTGATTAGTGTTTGGCGTGTTGTTAATGCCAAACGCATCCACCTTTTTGAGAAAGAGATTCTACACGCCCCAAAAGAACCTGGACAAGTGCTGTAAGGTTGCCGATAGCGTTGTCCTGTGCTCCACTAGAATCCTCCTGTTGTGTGAACAAACTTTGCGATGCTGCTCCGGTCAAATTCGCCATGTCATGAAACTTCCACAAACTAGATAATCCACAAGACAGAACCACAAAAAAGCAAGCGAAATGACGCTATGAGAGCCGGCAACTTTAAAAATGACAAAACAAATTTAATAGAAGTTAACGCTTTCAGCGAAGTTAATACTCCACCTTCTTCAGACAAACACCGTTTGGTGTTTTGCCTCTGACAATCGGGCGTGTACCTACCAATGTACCTGAGAACCTATACGCACAGCACCGACAGATGCTGATAGGCGCATCTACTGTTCAGGTGTTGACATTTCCATGTTCCAATGGCTGTTGCGTGTACAATGTTTGAGGGCTGCGTAGGATTCCACAGTGGGCCACCTATACATCACAATTTACAGGTAGTCATGTTTGTGTGCCATCCATGTTACTGTGTGTGCAGGTGGGGAGGGGTGTCAGTCCGTGGGAGCCTACACTGTCAAGGTATGTGCTATATGTTCCCTCTTTGCCAAGGTGTAGGCATATTGGGCACGCCTCCATCTGCCTACTGGGGCTGGCACAGTGTGTCTGTGGTCTGGATCCCTCTGTGCCTGTGTTGACCTTGGCAATTGCGGTGAGCTGTGAGGCCCTCCCCCATTTTGACCCTGCTGCAACTGTTTCCGCAGGATCATATTATGTAGCATGGCACATACTATGAAGATGTGGGCACACATGCCTGGAGAGTACTGCAAGGCTCCATCAGATGTGTCCAAGCACCGGAACCGTGATTTCAGCATTCGAAACACATGCTCTATGATGATTCTGGTTTGTGCATGTGCCTCATTATGGCGTTCTTGAATTGGTGTGTGTGCATTTCTGATGGGGGTCATCATCCATGGCTCCAATGCATAGCCAGCATCCCCCACAAGGTAGCCTTGTGGGATGTCCCCCCTGACAAATACCTGATACAGCTGTGAGGCATGCCAGATATGGGAGTCGTGGTAGCTTCCAGGGCTGCCAGCACACACATCCATGATAATGCCCTGGGCATTGCACATGACCTGGCAGTTGGAGTGGAATCCCTTGCGGTTTATGTAGCTCCTACCATACTCACCGGGTGGTGACTTGATTTGTATGTGCATGCAGTCTATCGCACCCAGTACCTCCGGGTAGTTTGCCACATGGTGGAAGTGACGCATATTGCTGGCCAACTCCTCCTGAGTTCGGCGAAAGTATATATGCTCATTGGCATGTGGTAACATGGCATCCAGGAACTGGTGTAGTACCCTGGATGCTGATACCTGTGATATCCCCATTATATCTCCAGTTGGCCTTTGAAAGGTGCCTGTGGCTAGTATTCGCAAGCTTACACATACCTTCGTGTCCACTGGGATGGGTTCCCCTCTGTTGTTTCTGGTTCTAAGGCGTGGCCAGCACAGCTCTACTATTTGCTATAAGATGTCCCTGTCTACCCTGTAACGCTCTACTATCTCCAGGTCATGTAACCCCTGGTAGGTTACCCTTGGTCTGAACACTCTTCTTCTCCTCCGAGGCCTATGGTGGTTGTTGGCATCATCCTCCACAACACCGTCAGTCTGTAACACATGCTGATGAAAAAACAGCTATGGCAGCTCCCAACATGTACATTTTAAAAGTTCCCCATCTGTTTACACCTATGGTGCAGTGTTTGGGTGTACACAGGTGTGTGTTGGGTGCTTTCACACTTTATACTGTTTTGCTGTGAACACTGATGATGTCATAGGGTGTGTATGTATGATCGTGGCTACAGGGTATCTTCTGTGTTTTATTAACGGAACCACTATTGTGCTGCCTTTGGTGTTGCATTACATTTGGATGGTGTGAATTACCTCCTGCCCTTCCATTTACATTTGTGCACGTTACACCTACCATTTGCTGGCATGCATCCAGCTGCCTGCATTCATTTGTACTTTCCTAGACCTGGCTTATCTTGTGCAATGTGTGCTATTGCCAGTCTACTGTGGGTTTGCTTTGCTCTGCTATGACAGTTCTCCTATCTTTGCATTCCAAGTCCTCCCCTCCTTTCTTTGCAATCCTATTCCTCCCCTATCCTGTTTTGCAGGTTTCTGCATTCAGACTTGTCTACTGCCGTCGATTGGCCGCCGTGAGTTGATTGGTGTTAATTGCTCATTAGTACGCCAATTACCCTGCTTTGGCATTTCCTTCTTTTCTTCCCCTGACCTTCCTGTTTGTGCTATTGTTCATGGCGCATGCATCCGCTTACCAAATTTTGGGCACAATTTCATCCCCATACACATGCACTTTCGGGCACCATGTGTGCTCTCAGCTAAATGGATCTATACCTTCCTCCCCATCCCTGTCCTGCAGCTTTGCTTAGCAATGGCCAGGCCAGATTTGCATTGCTCCAATGTGCTTACTGATACAGTGGCACACCCCTCTGCTGATGTCATGTATCACCTCTGATACACTCCTCGGTGTTATAGCGCTGCACCGTCAGGTACATCCTTAATCCGGTGGGATGTTTGCAATTCAGTATTACCTGCCTCATTTGCATGGCATTGACTACTAATTCATAGTTACAGCACTGAACACTGTCGCGGGCCCTTGGCAAACCTTGCGCCTTGCTTGTGGTGTGCCATGCCTACCATTGCATATTATGGTGCAATCCTGATTTGTCTTTCATTGTGATTTTATGACATTTGTATATATTTTCTTTGTATTCCTGTTTTCGCACACATGCCCTGTGGTTGTACTGTGCTTTACTGTGCACATGACATTAAATGTTGTTTTTTAGGTGTTGTACATCTTTTCTTGTGCCATTGGCTGTGTATTTCACCATTGGCATATGTTAACTTTGTAATACATGAGTCTGGTCTGCTTCCATAACTCCGATGTTCTGTTTAGGAAAATGTAAACCATGTTTTTTGGTTTACATTTCCATGGGCTTGCGCTACACCTGCACCACTTCGTGAATCGCTGTATGCCTTTATTAGTATGGTGCAACACTGCGCATGGGGTGATTTGCATACCTATGCCGAGGGTTGCGTAGATCTGGCATACGCCGGTAGTGCACGTGGAGTTGGTTCGTACCTGAATTGCTCAGCGGACATATTTGGCGTTGTCCCGCATACGCTACACCTACGCCTGGTGCAGGCTTTATGAATCCGGGGGATTATTTAAGAAAAGTAAGTATTTTTTTCTTAAATAATGTCATTGTATAATAGCAATAACCAACTCCGTGGTTGTGGTATATTGAAATTTACCCATGGTTGGCTTTATTTAATCACTCGGGCTTCACCCTCATGATTAAACCACACCAACTGTGGGTAAATCTTCAATATACCACACTGACGTCATCAGTTATTGTTATATTAATCACTTAGAAGTGGTTGAATTGCTTTACTTAAAAACTTATTTATTTTTTTATGTTGTGCTTTTGTTGCCCAGGGTAATTCAACTGGGCTCTGGTAGCCCCTTTTCAGTGGAAGCCTGGAGAGAAAAGCTCCATTTACAAAATAGTCTTTGTTATACAATAGAGAAAATGTAAAGCATTGGCATACACAGTGAGTTTTAAAATGTTGGTTTATAATTCTACATTTATAGGTAGTAGAGATACAGAAATAAAAGTAGAAAGCAGAGAGTAGGTGAAGAAAGGTAAGCATTGTGTATATTTGTAAGCTGATATACATAAAAAGAAATTTGTAATGAACTTTAGGTAGATGTGGAAGGTAGGTAGTATCAGTTGAAACTTTACTGGAGGTAAAAACTTGCCAGGGAGTAAGAGAAAGTAGAAGTGACAGTAATGGTAAAGGGATAGAAGACAGTAGACATTTTACATTGAGAATTTACTTTGTTGAGTTATGTAGGGGTACCATATGTATGTGTAAGGTCAAAGGTAGTTTAGCCTGGGGTGGTGCAAGTGGAGAACATGTATTTTTTATGTGTTGTTTTGATATATATATATATATATATATATATATATATATATATATATATATATATATATATGTATATATATATATATATATATATATATATATATATATATATATATATATGTATATATATATATATATATATATATATATATATCTAAATAGGTTGGTTTGTTGTTTTATGGAGGAAGGGGTGGAATTCCAGATTTTGGAGACTTAATTTGAGTACAGGGATATGCCAGCAGTGCTGTGAGCTTTAGTTATGGTTAAATGCAGTCTTGTCTGTGGTGTGAAGCGATTGTATGGGACCGTAAAGTTGTATTAAGGCTTGTAGTGTAGGGCAGTTCTGTTGCTTGTAGATTATATCATGAGAAGTTGCAAATGAATAGAGTGAGAGTGTGGACATTCTTGGCTTGGCAGTGGTTGGATTTACCATATTGGTTAGCGGTAAATTTAGCTATCTTGTTATAACATTGTTCAACTTTTTGTTATGGTTTATATAGAATGCAGCTTTTGATGCAAAAAGCAATAACCTGATTTTCTTAGCATTCAGCAAGAGGTGAGAATTGTTGAGCCTGTTTTTTATAGAAAAAGGAAGAAAAAGCTTTTTTATGTATTTTCATGAAGTTCTCAGAAGGACTTAGCTTAATTATCACTGTTGTGTCATCAGTATATTGAATGGAACTGTGACTGAGATGGGCAAAATAGTAATTGTTATTTCTGCCATTTTACTGTCTGTAGCCTGTGAGAATGGTTGATATGGAACTAGGAGAGGGTGGGGGTGTTAAGGACTGCTGAAGATAGTCTGTGGGGAATAATCTGATTGGATACAGTGTCAAATACTGTAAACATATAAAGAAATAGAGGCAACAAAATTTGTAAAAGTCTTTGTGGAGGTTTATATGATGCGTGAAATTAAGGAGAGCTGTGATATTGCTGTGATGTGGTCTGAAGCAATGCTGGACAGAGGAGAGGAGGTTGTTATCTATTAAGTGTTTGAAAAGATGGGAGCGTGTACACTTCTCAAGGATTTTTGATAATGGATTAAGAATGGCTATTGGGTGGTAATTATAGAATTCAGTGGAGTCTCCTCCTTTGTGTCAAGGAATAATTAGTGACTTTTTCTGGAGAATAGGTAAATTGTTTTCTTGGATAGATCTGTTTATGACAATAGAGACAGGGTATGCTAAAAGGTCAGCAGTCATGCCAATGTATTTTAGGGGAAGATTATCAGCAGAGAGTGTAGTGGGTTTTAGCTTATGAAGTAGAATTTTGATGGTGGAGATGAGTACAGAGTTGATGTGGAAAACGGGATTTTAGAGGATAGTTCTATGGGGCTGGCGGATGGTTGTTTGTGAAGTGGTGAATGAATGTACGAAGTATGAAGTGTGAGTTGAGTTGGTTAGCAATAGGTTTGGTATAGTTGGTGATAGTAGAGGTTGGTTGGTCTGCACAGCCTGGATTTAACAAGTTTTTAATAGAGGACCAGAATTGTTTGGGGTTCTTAGTGTGTGCATCGTGGATTTAGGTATAGTGAGGTTTTTTTTTTATCAAATATGATGCTTTGCTGGTGTGCTTGAGGAGCTCTCTGAAGTTTTGGAGATTGATCTCTATTTTATTATGAAGCCAAGATTTCCAGGCTTGATCTCCTGCTCACATAAGTTGTTTAGTAGTTTTTGTGAGCCAAGGGGTGGGGTTGAATTTGAAACTTATGTTGCACTAGGGCTAACTGGTTTAATATAGTGAGAAAGGTGTCATTAAAATATGCGACTGCTTCATCCAATGGGAGTTTTCAGTAGATGCTAGTTGCAAACTTTCAGTATTTCAGTGAATATATCTTTGTGAAACTGAAATAAGTTGCAAATTGTGTTATAGTGATGGCCCTTATGGGGATGAGTTGGCAATCCTGGCAATCTTTTAAGAAAAATTAAGTGGTTATCACTCTTAGAGTTTGGGAGGGTACCGCAGGAGATAGATTTACCTTAGTCAGATGTAAGGGCTCAAGTCTAGACTAGAAGCCGTGTTGGAGTGTTTACTGTATCTAGTTGAAGAGGTGATGAGTTGTATGAAGTTGTATAGATCTATGTCAGAGGTAGAGTTGGGAGCAGTTCTCTCTCTAAACAACTCTGCTTTATATTTTAGTGCTTACAACCCCTCATCCTTAAGCAGCTGCCCTGTCTAGCTCTTGACTCTACAGTGTGGTCAGTCTGCAGCCATCACTCTACCAACTCAGTCACAGCAGCAGCACTGATCTCCAGCAGCTGATATCGAATGTTCCAGCTGTACTCTTGTTGTATGTTAAATGGCAAAAGCAAAACAGAAGGATATCACATATTGGGGTGCAATAAGGCACATGCAATAGCCATTTAAGGATGACATAACACATGCATAAGCCGGATAAGAATGGTGTGTCCCCATCAATGTCAATCATACCATGCAGCTCCATAACAACACCATGTACAGAGGTAAACTGTAATTAAGGTAAGTGGACTGGATAAAGAGAAGCTGAGCACCTGAGGATGTGGCCAGTTGTGCATATATTGTGGTACAGGTGGCATAGATAACAGAGAATCCTACCCCATTTACAGTTTATCACCTTAGACAGGTCAGCAAAGATGAGTCCTTGGTTCAGTACCAATGGTATGTTGCAAATACATGGTCCACTCTATATGAGACAGGCACACATCATATTAAGACAGCAGTGGTGATGATCTGATTATTATCAAGAGAGTGGTCTGATCTTGCTGCATCTGTACCTCAAAAAATACCCACATACAGACAGTGCACGTATTCAGCCTGTGAGTACTGCTGTACTGGAGTCTGTGGAATGGTGCATGGAAGTGCTTGGTGATGCTACTGCTGTACTGTACACTCTGTAACCAGGTATTCACTTTTGCATTCTGTGACACAGTATGTGGAACTGCTTGGGGATGTTACTGCTCTACTGTACACTCTATAACCAGGCATTCACTTCTGCATTTTCTGATACAGTGCTTTAAAGTTGTTGAGGGATGTTACTGCTGTCTGTGCACTCTATGACCAGGCATTCACTTCTGCAATTTGTGACACAGTGCTTGAAAGTGGTTGGGGATGTTACTGCTTTCTGTGCACTCTATGACCAGGCATTCACTTCTGCAATTTGTGACACAGTGCTTGAAAGTGGTTGGGGATGTTACTGCTTTCTGTGCACTCTATGACCAGGCATTCACTTTTGCAATCTGTGACACAGTGCTTGAAAGTGGTTGGGGGATGTTACTGCTGTCTGTGCACTCTGTGACCCTAGCCCTGAGTAGCATCCTGCCTTCACCCAGAATGATACCACAGTATAAGGACAAAATGATTGACTTCAACAATTGGCTAAGCTTCTGGTGTAATTCAAAGGGAATTCAGTATTTGTCTGCCTGGGAAGACATGATCGACAAACCATGATGCTTTGTCAGAGATGGTCTGCACCTGTCACCCCTGAGATTCAGGTTACTGGCTAAAGCTCTTGCCACCCCTATAGTGCCTTTTTTTAGGCAAGGTTCAAATGATAAAACCACCACTGCAACTGATAGAAGCAGGCAAAATCTGAAGGTAATGCTACTCAATGCTAGAAGTCTAAACCTCAAAATGCACTCTCGAGGCACTCCTAAAAATGGAGAACATTGATATCTGTGCAGTAACTGAGACCTGGTTCAAGGCTCCAGAGAGCACCCCTGCAATACCAGGCTACAATTCTTACTACACTTTTCGGCCACAAAACCAGGGCCGAAACACTAAAGGTGGAGGAGTGTCCATATTCACCAAGGATATTCACACCTCCAGGCTAGTTGCCCAACACAATGCATCTGAAATTCTCCAGGTGCAACTAACTCTAGGTAAGACTGCAATCCAAATTGTAGCTTGCTACAGATCCCCAACCATGCCCCAAGATTCTCACTACACCTTTCTAAACATACTGGAAAATATTAAGATACAACCAAACACCCTAATACTGGGTGATTTCAACTACCCTGCCATTAATTGGGAAAACTACTCAGGTACCAACTCCTTTCCCAATGGTTCTTGGAATTCATAAATTCCAACACCCTGCATCAACTAATCCAATGTCCCAAAAGGGGCTCCAATATCCTAGACCTGGTCATTACCAACATGGGAGATAGATGCTCCACACCAGTGGTCACCACCTCATTGGTCAGGTCTGACCATAAGTAAATCACCCTTGACATCCACATCCCACCCCACCCCCCAGTAAGGAAACCTCCTTAAAAAACTTCTCCAAAGCCAACTTCAAGCTACTGAAGTCAGATGTGACAAACTTCACAACACCCACGCAGACGGGATCTGGAAGTTCGACTGCAGAATCCTACACTAAGGCACTGTATGAGCACATCCACTTGTGCATGAATTGTGCCATCACAAATAGAACCAAGATGCTCTTCTCCAAAAAAAGGAAGCCAATCTGGTGGTCCCCTGCTATAAACAAACTATACAACAGAAGGAAGAAACTGTTGCAAAAAAAGAGGAAAATCCCAGGATGCAAAAAATTCCCTCACCAACCTTAGTAAGAAGCTGAGATCCCTCATAAAATCCTCCAAAGCTAGTTATGAAAATAAAATTGCCAAAGATTCCAAAGACAACCACAAGGCATTCTATAGTTATGTCAAGAATCTAAATGGCAATGCTCAGATCTGCTCTGAGTTACAACAGAATGGCATTAAATATACTGATCCCAAGGATATTGCCAATATCCTGGCAGATCGATTTAGTGCCGACTTCACCCCACTCTCACCCCCTAAAAGGCCCATCTCAATACCAAAAGATTGCCAAATTCTGATTATCACGGCCACACAGGTAGAAACCGCACTCTCCAAAGCTAAGAATACAGCATCCATGGGACCAGATGACATCCCAGGCTGTGTACTACATGAACTACAAAATGAACTGGCACCTCACCTAAGTGTCATGTTTAATCATAGCCTCACCTCAGGCTTCATGCCCACTGAGTGGCACATAGCTACCGTTATCCCGCTCCACAAGGGAGGATCCACCTTGGATCCCGGGAACTACCGACCCATCAGACTGCCAAGCCTGATTTGCAAGGGCATGGAAAGCATTATCATGGAACTTATAAACAAAGACATTGGCAACCTTCAAACACTGGAGCCCACCCAGTTTGGGTTTGTGAAGGGCAGATCTTGTCTCTTGAATCTGATTGACTTCTTTGAATCAGTCTCCAGAGATGTGGACGAGGGTAAGGCAGTCCACACAGCCTATCTGGACCTCGCCAATGCCTTTGACACCATCCCCCACTCTGGAATCATAGATAAACTTACTAAGCTGGGCATAAATCCCTACGTCACTTGATGGGTTGCTAACTGGCTTACTGACAGAACCCAGACAGTAAAAGTAGCCGACTCCAAATCCAGCTCCAGACAAGTGACAAGTGGAGTGCATCAGGGTTCAGTCCTGGGACCACTCTTGTTTAGCATCTACATCTCTGAAGTACAGGCCAACACTAACGGACTCTGGCTAACAAAGTTTGCAGATGACTGCAAACTGGGAGCCATTATTGAATCCCCAAATTATGTGGATATTCTACAAAAGGGCCTTACAGAAACAGATGCCTGGTGCCAGAGCCATGGGCTCAAGCTTAATGCCAAGAAATGTATAGTTATCCCCTTTGGAAAAAAATGTACCCATGAATTACCACATAGGTGGCAGGACACTAAACATCGAAAGTGTGATGAGAGACTTAGGGACACAGGTGGACAGTGGTCTCATTTTCAATAACCACATTGCCACAACAGTCAGGAAATCCTTCTATGTGGCACACCTCATCACTAAGGGCTTTTCATCCAGAAAAAAGGAGGTCATTGTCCCACTGTGCTCATCCCTCATTAGATCCATTATAGAGTATAATGCCCCGTTTGGTATGTACCTCACAAGACATCTGTAACAGCTGGAAAGGCCACAAAAATACCTCACTAAAAGAATCACAGGCCTAAAGCAGATTCCATATACTGACTGTCTAAAAAACTCCAGCTATACTTTGTGGCATATAGTCTACTCAGAGGCGATCTCTGCTTAACATACAAGGCCATGTCAAACCCTGAGCTGTTGGACATGCTCCACTTAAAGAAATCCCAATCCCTCAGAGCCACACACTCCAGGGATCTAAACTTTGTCATCACAATGAACAAAACATGCTGGAGGGATAGGTTCCTGACCCAGAGACTCCCCATTCTCTGGAATAGACTGCCCATATATTTCAAGCAGAGCCCCTTATTGGCCCTCTTCAAAAGGAACCTTGATGATTGGATGGGAGATAGGAAATTCACCCCGGGGATCATGTCAGTCGCCCTGCTAGACAGGGGCCTGGAGAAGTAAATATTGTGGGAAGAAATATCCAGGGAATTGTTATGGCTAGGCTTGCATAGGCCCTAGGGCCGATAGCCTAGTACCAACCTATGAACCTATGACCAGGCATTCACTTCTTCAATTTGTGACACAGTCCTTGAAAGTGGGTGGAGGTGTTGCTGCTCTGTTGTGCTCTGTGTGACCAGATGTTCACCTATTCATTCTCTGTCATGGATGGCACTGAATCCCATTGATACATTTGCTTTTTCTACACCCTACCATGAGAAATGCATTACTGAACTCTATGGCGCAATGGGAGCTAGTGTCGGTGGTCGGGTCTATTGCACTGTGGACCTTCACAGGCTCATTGCTAAACTCAGTTGCTTAGTAAGGCCTTGCATTCAGTCATGGCTCTGGTCTAAAGCAGACCCTGTCACCATTGTTCTGTGATTGTCTAATATTTTATTTTCACTGCGGCACTAATCATGTTACCTATGCATAGCTTTTTTCTCTGTTATGGCATCTTCTTCTGTAAAACAAGTGTATATTTTCGTTAGATTGTCCTTGTCACCAATTTTGTGTAGTAAAATCACATCTAATGCAGTTGTATTAAATGGGGTCATTATCTCATACTTAAAGTCTGTTCGTTATATTAGTGTATCTCCCAGGAGGCGCATCAGCCACTCTCAATGCCTGTACCTCAGGTGTGAATATTTTCTGCACTGCTGAAGTAGTTCATGTGAGTTATATGTCTGTGGAAAGGACTGTTGCTTGGTGGACTATGGTGGGCAGCTAGGGAGCAAGACTGGTCTAAAGTTCTGGTCTAAAGCAGACCCTGTCACCAGTGTCCTGTGATTGTCTAATATTTTATTTTCATTGCGGCATTGCCAATGGCACTAATCATGTTACCTATGCATGGCCTTTTTCCCTGTTATGGCATCTTCTTCTGTAAAACAAGTGTATATTTTAGTTAGGTTGTCCTTGTCATCACTTTTTGTGTAGTAAAATCACATCTAATGCAGTTGTATTAAATGTGGTCTTTATCGCATACTTAAAAAGTCTGTTATATTAGTGTATCACCCAGGAGGTACATCAGCCATTCTCAATGTCTGCACCTCGGGTGTGAATATTTTCTGCACTGCTGAAGTAGTTCATGTGAGTTATATGTCTGTGGAAAGGACTGTTGCTTGGTGGACTATAGTGGGCAGCTAGGGAGCAAGACATTTCCCCTTACAGGATCCCTGCTAAACAAGTGCTGCTTTCACAGCCTATATTTCACAGAAATATTGATGGCTCATGATCACTCCAAACTCGTGCACAGGCTTGCATATCCTCATGCCTGATTTTACTTATCAGTCATCCTGAACAGTTATGTAAAGGTATTAGGGTGTGTTAAGGCAGAACTGCATGGAACACAGGTTGGTGTGAACATGCAGGGTAGTGGGCATTGTTACTGGCTTTGGTAGATACTCATCTTTTCTGATGTTATGCATGGAATGCACATACACCTTGTATACAGAGCATGGCTCCATCTAAACTGAATACTACTGAGTGCCCAGCATACAGTAATTCTACCTTTTATGTGGTACAGCAAATCATAATGGTAATCACAGGCTAGTCATGACATCAAGAAGTGATATGACTGGGGTCACTGCACACATTCACTATGTATAATCATAAACATTAGTGACATAGCCAATGCCCTTCTATAGTGTATGCACCTTGATGGACCACTGCACAGGTTGCCATGTACTTGTCATACACTGCTGTTTCAGGCAGAATTATAAACACTGGCTATTGCAGCTGGCGCATTAGCAATGCATGGGTAATAACCTTATGTCTTGTATATTTTTGTTCTTAATAGTGCATGGTAGGTATATTGACTGAGATTGTGAGGCAGCGCAGTGTCTTTGGGGATCAACCTGCACCAATTTAGGTACATTTGGCCTTTGCAAAACTGCCTGTTTCACGAGTAAGGAAAGCTAGGCCAGCTGTTGTTACTCAGTACTCCACAGAAAGCTACTGCCCTGCAGCTGGACTAGATGGGCGTCATTGAACAGAGGGAGTGGCAGATGTAAATGCGATAGCTAGATAGATAGATAGATAGATAGATAGATAGATAGATAGATAGATAGATAGATAGATAGATAGACAGATAGGTGTGGTGTGTGTGTGTGGGTGTGTGTGGGTGTGTGATGGCCACTTCATGTAATCTGGTTGAATATGCACCTGTCAGCTAGCACTTATTTTCATTCACAAGTGAGACACAGCAATGCAGTGCTGTTGTACAGGGGACAGCAGAAAGTGAAGCAATGGCTTTTCCAAGAATATCAATGGCATAAATCTGTTGCAGCATTCAGTGCTGATGAGGAGCTGCTCATTTTGTCTTAAATGTGTCTCAGGCAAGTGTGACTGCTCAAAATAGCTGTCATTAACTAAGGCAGTCAAACTGTCATATCTGGCCCTCATGATTTATTCGCTAGTACAGCAAGACTTGCAGCTCGGCATTTTATGTTCAGGCAACACATGTATCACAGCCAGTGATATGGACAAGAACCACTGAAATAAGATTCCGCACATGGAATATAAATATTAACAACAAGCCTTGGCACT
>NC_056744.1:1193709506-1193729506 GCF_019279795.1 Protopterus annectens
GTCACCCACCTAGAAGTATGCCTCTGGGAGTGCTGTGTTCAGTAATCTCAGTAGCGCATTCTGTAACTGCATAATGCTGTAGTGTGATAAGGTAGTTAGATGTATGCTCGACTCCCAGCCCTGCCAAGTGTATGTGTGTGTGTTTCCAGCTGCCTGGGGACAGAGTAATGCTTTTAGACACCTCACACCACATACATTCCCTATCGGCATCTTTGCCTTTGCGGATGATGTCACCCACCTAGAAGTATGCCTCTGGGAGTGCTGTGTTTAGTAATCTCGGTAGCGCATTCTGTAACTGCGTAATGCTGCAGTGTGATAAGGTAGTTAGGTGTATGTTCGACTCCCAGCCCTGCCAAGTGTGTTCCTGTGTGTGTTTCCAGCTGCCTGGGGACAGAGTAATGCTTTTAGATGGCTTACATCACATACATTCCCTATCGGCGTCTTTGCCTTTGCGGATGATGTCACCCACCTAGAAGTATGCCTCTGGGATTGCTGTGTTCAGTAATCTTGGTAGCACATTCCGTAACTGCGCAATGCTGTAGTGTGATAAGGTAGTTAGGTGTATGTTCGACTCCTAGCCCTGCCAGGTGTGTGCCTGTGTGTGTTTCCAGCTGCCTGGGGACACAGTAATGCTTTTAAACGCCTCACACCACATACATTCCCTATCAGCGTCTTTGCCTTTGTGGATGATGTCACCCACCTAGATGTATGCCTGTGGGAGTGCTGTGTTTAGAAATCTCGGTAGCGCGTTCTATAACTGCGCAATGCTGTAGTCTGATAAGGTAGTTAGGTGGATGTTCGACTCCCAGCCCTACCAGGTGTGTGCCTGTGTGTGTATGCTTCAAGCTGCCTGGGGACACAGTAATGCTTTTAGACGCCTCACACCACATACATTCCCTATCGGCGTCTTTGCCTTTGTGGATGATGTCACCCACCTAGAAGTATGCCTCTGGGAGTGCTGTGTTCAGTAATCTCGGTACCACGTTCTGTAACTGCGTAATGCTGTAGTGTGATAAGGTAATTAGGTGTATTTTTGACTCCCAACCCTGCCAGATGTGTGCCTGTGTGTGTGTGTGTGTGTGTGTTTCCAGCTGCCTGGGGACACAGTAATGCTTTTAGATGGCTCACACCACATACATTCCCTATCGGCGTCTTTGCCTTTGCGAATGATGTCATCTGCCTAGAAGTATGCCTGTGGGAGTGCGGTGATGCCGGAACTTGGTAGCGCGTTCTGTTACTGCATAATGCTGTAGTGTGGTAGACTAGACAGGTAGATGCTCGATTCCAGGGCATGGCAGGTGTGTGTTTGGCAGTTATACCATATGAGTTGGTATCTGTGGGTGGCTAGCTGCAGGATGTGTCCAGTTTGTTTTGTTGCTGACCTATTTAATGTCCACAGCCCGCATATTCTGCCAAGACACTGGGTTGTCAACACATAAAGTCGCCAATAGGTCTGGTGAGTAACTGTCAGCAGCCCTACTCTTACCCCTGCTACGGTCTGACCTGTGTGATGCAACATAACACACGTGCCTTGATATTAACTACACTACATGATGCAGGTGGCACATGTAGTTTCCTTTCCATTCCTGTGTATTGCATTGCTGTCATGTGGTTCGCTGTTGTGATATCAATGCCATATCTACATATGTGTGTACATGTATATGTGTGTATGTATATATACATATATATATATATATATATATATATATATATATATATATATATATATGTCCCTGTATATATGTCTACAAATAATATATGTGATATATGTAGATGTAGGGGTGGACATAGGTGTGAACATATGTCTGGGGATATCAGTACTATTGACTGTGCCAGATGATCTGTACGTGATAACCTGAGATCTGTATATATCTGCCATGGTGTGGTGTTAATGCACATCGTCTGTGGTGTGCAGGGCCATGGGTTGTAGTCGTGTAGACACTGGTTATTCTGTTGCTGGGCAGACAATAGGACATCGAATATGGTGATGGTAAGGCACCTGTTGCCAGTTGTGTGAGGATCTGAGCGACAGTGTGCAGTGGTTAATATGTTGGAGGTTCAGTATGGGTCATATAACTATTCATTAGAAGACTATACTATGCAGATGAGGTTGACTATGGTGCATCACATTTATCAACAGGGTGTGCTGCTGGTCCCTGGAGTGTATGTGTGTAGTCAGCCAAGTGCAGGTCTCGCATATAGTTGACAGCATGGGAGGGAGGTCAGGCATACTGTACGTATATTGCAGAACTGTGCCTCGGGACTGCTCCTGCCTTAGCAAACCTAAGCTAGGGGTGTGTCTATACCTGCCTGGTGATGTTGGGAGGGATGACAGCAGTGGTGGGGTAGTCAGGGTGCCCAGGCTGCACAAACAGGTGTTGATCAGCACAATCGACTGATGACATGGCCAGCCCGCACATGAACAATACATTAATGCAAGCAAGCAGCATACACACATGTTTCATCCACACTACACCACCGGTGTATACCCGCAGGGACATTTCACGACACAGTCCAACCAAATGACATGGGCTGCAGCAGGCAACATATACCAACATGTGCAGGAGGCTGGGGCAGTGCGGATGTGTATGCTGCCGAACAGCCCTTATTGGGGTGACATAATACTTTATAGATCGAGGGTGATTTACCAGGGTCTACATGGGCTGGGGATGTTGGAGCACTATGGGGAGGACAGAGACCTCCTACAGCAGCTTTTTGACCTATGCCTAACACATCAGTCAGGCCGAGGGGAACGCATCACAGTGGATACCATGGCATGTGTTGTCCTAGGTGTACTAGCCACAGGTACCTCACACAGCACAACTGGGGATATCATGGGTATCTCACAGGCATCTGCATCCAGAGTATTGCACCAGTTCACAGATGCCATGTCAACACATGCTAGTGAGCACATACAGGTCCTCCACACACGTGATTAGTGGACCAGCAATATGAATCTGTTCGACCACATGGATGAGTACCCTGGGGTACTGGGTGCTATAGCCTGCACACGTAGCACCACCTGGGGAGCAGGGTAGGGCCTACAGTCAGTGCAGGGACATACCCTCCAACACCTAGGCCCTATGCGATGGCCAGGGCATGAGACTGAATGTGTGTGCTGTCGCCCTGGAAGCTGTGATGTGTCCAATATATGGCATCTGACACAGCTGTAGCACACCAATGCCTATGTGGACATCCCCTACAGTCTCCTAGTGGGGGATGCTAGGTAAACACTGGTGTAGTGGCTTATAACACCCATCAGCGATGCACATACACCTGAACACTCACACCATACTGAGGTGGATGCACAGGCAAGACATATACATGTGCATGTGTTTGGGATGCTCGGTTCACAGTTCTGTTATCCGGACACATCTGTTTGGGCTCTGCAGTAGTCACAAGCTACATGCATACATGTTGTTATGTTATTTGCTATGCTACACAATGTTATCCTGCAGTAACAGTTGCAGCAGGAACAGCATGGGGCAGGGCCACACAGCCCAACACCACTGCCAAGGCCTGTACAGGCACAATGGGACTTGGTGAAGGAACTACCTGAGTAGGGCACAGTCGGCGACAGCCCGTGCACAGTATGACCAGCCCTTGGCAAAGAGGCAACACAAGGCATATGCACTGACACAGTAGGTACCCACGGATTTCCCCTCTCTGACCCGCACACAGTACAATGGATGCCAAACATGACAGTACCTGTGCTTGGCCATGTATGGGAGGTGCACTGTGTGCATCCGAAATAGGCAGCACTCCAGCACCGTCCTCAAGTCCCTAACACAACCAGGGTATGTCTATTGACCTAACAAGTGGCAGTTGTATTATATTGTGTACTTATTCATTGCTCTGGTATGTATGTGAGCATACAAGTGACTGCGGTGGCCAAATGTTATGGCAGCAGACAGTACACATCCATAGTGGCACCATGACCTCTGTAGCACATACAGGGGTCACAATGGTAGCTTGTAGTACACAAGGTGTCCTACCCATTGAAGATTATGGGCTGACCATCATGTGTGTCCGTACAGCCCACACACGTTCCATGCAGCTGGACAGATGTGGACCAATACAGACAAATGATATACGATGGCCTGTGGATATGCCCAATGACTGACCCCAACCCCCTATGACACACACACAGATGACAGCAGGCCAGGCTGTTTGATGTAGGATGTGTAATAGACATCCAACGCCACTGTGCTGTTAATTAATGCTGGGAACTGACGTACCCTGGTATCCCTCCAACCAGCAATTCAGGTAGGTCCACAGACTGACATGAAGTACCCGGCAGACCAGTACAGTAGCGGCAGATGTGTACAACTGTTGGCTGTGCCCCCCGTCACACCTACACATGTGAGAGTCATGTGCACCACCCACGGTGCTGTGTAGGACTGTGGTTGCATGTCCCCCCACGCTATACAGACATGTAGCAACTGTCAATGCCACATGACCATTAGCTACCCTGCAGACACAGCATGTCACCTGTCTGTGTAGAATGGAGGGGTCAGCAACATGGTACTAACTATCTGGACATGTGACACATGCAATACAGTTGACCATACTTTGCATGCTCACACACATGATGGTATTGTCAGTCTACAACATGCGTAACAGTCATACTGGGCATGCTCACACACTGAAACACAGGACGGCCAGGCATGCACACACCAGTGGTCCGGACATATCTGCCAGTACATTGCTATACTGTTGGATGTCTGCGCTGTATGGTGTTTGCGGTCTATTGTCTGTACATATGCCATGGTCTATTGTTAAGTCACATCAGCTATGTGTGCAGGGTACTTCTACCATCACGTGTATAAGGCAGTTCTTTGTTTGCGGACAGGCCGACGCCTTTGGATACAAACCGGGTAAGGCACAGTCCAGCAGGTGGGAGCTGTTGTGCGTGGGTTTGCACAGTGTTAAGCACTGATGACCTCTGGTCACAGCACCTTATACACATTTCTTTGACAGGGCACTACTGGCATACTGGTAGACAAACACGCTTATAGCAGCTCGCTCTCCAACATTTCCCCTTACATTTGTCACTCACGCTGGGTGTGTGTGATCCCTTGTGATGCATATTACATCGGACTACATGACTACAGTATCGGGTATGTGTAACCATTTTGCGACGGCAGCCATTCGACTGTACGGACTCAGCGGCCTGTCCAGTGACGTAATCATATTATATGCGTGTTCCTCATACAATCTGCTCCCATCTGCCTGATAATGGGAACCGATACTCTGCAATGCTGACATGTGGCTTGAGTTTGTTAACGCAGCTGTCTGCCGAGTCATGCTACCGCATACCAACTGCACGTTGACCACCTTTCAGATTGCACAACGGGAAACTGTAGGAATGACACCTTTCCCACTTTGCATGGGGCAGTCCCTCATCACACATCACATGTGACAATACCAGAACTCTCCACCAATCGGGGACACATTTCTGCAGACTCAGGGACAGGTCATGAAAAACAGGGACACTTTTACAAAAGTAGTGCTATTAACTTGACACATTGATAGAATCAGAGCATATGACATAATACTCATATTCTGAAGTAACAGTTGTTTATAACTCTTACTTATTGTCATCAGTCAGTAAGTGTAATTCACCACCTTTCCTTCAACAACCACTACATTTAGGAGGGATTAAGAAGGACACAGTTAGACTTTCAGTCAAACTCAGGGACGTGTCTGACATTCAGGGACAGTTGAGTGGTATGGACAATACTCTAGCCATTGCAACTGTACTGATTAGGGGACCTTCTCATGTTGTAGGTGTCTGTACTGGTTGCTTGTTACAGGTCTTGTATACCTGACACATCGATATGTCATATGTAGTAGCATAAGCAACTATACTGCTGCTAGACTACGCTTTGATTTGCTCCGATATGTATATTTCAGTACTATGCATGGCTGTAAGTATGTTCTGCCCTGGTACATCTGACAGTTCTACAGAGCAGGTTCCACTTTGGCAGTTCAGACTGGTGGCGGACCTATAGACCCTATATGTAGAGCTATCACATGTGTTGACGCAACACATACCCACAGCATACCTCTCAACTGTCCCTGATCTTCAGGGCCGTCCCTGATTTTGAATAAAATTTTAACTCTGCCCCTCTTAATCCCTCCTTAAACTAGTGATGTTTGGAGGAAAGGTGGTGAATTACACTTAATGAATGCTGACAATAATTAAGAGTTACAAACTTCTTTTACTTCAGAAAAATGTGTATTAATTCACATGCTCTGATTCTGTCAATGTTTCCAGTTAATAGCTCTAATATTTTAAATGTGTCCATGATTGTTCTTGTGTTTTCTTGACTTGTCCGTGATTCTGTTGAAATTTATCCCCAATTGGTTGAGAGGTCTGACCCACAGCCAGTAGTACAATGACGACCTCCACGGTTTGCATATGTTAAGGTTATTCATGTAGCATTATCATTGATAATACTGTTTCCTATTACATGTAGCTGTTACTGATACAATAAATTGATGTCTGACACCACTAGACACACTATATAGCCTCCATTCCCGAACTCACAGGCCCAAACCTCTCAACCAATTGGGGAAAAATCTCAACAGAATCAGGGACAAGTCAGGAAAAATTCAGGGACAATCAGGGACACTTGTAAAATATTAGTGCTATTAACTTGAAACATTGACAGAATCAGAGCATATGAATGAATACACATTTTCTGAACTAAATGATGTTTATAACTCTTAATTATTGTCATTATTCATTATGTGTAATTCACCACCTTTCCTCCAAAAGTCACTAGTTTTAGGAGAGATTAAGAGGGACAGGGTTAAAATCTGAGTCAAAATCAGGGACGTCCGTGAAAATCAGGGACAGTTGAGAGGTATGCACAGGCCATGTGCCATAACTGTCATTTTGCAAGACACAACTGCCCAGATGGGTGTGTCCCTCGCAGGTGTATGGGTGTTTAACCTCTTCTATTATGCTATCATCTACCTGAGATGGTCAGCAACTTACGCACTTTCCTTCAGTAGCAGAACTCACATATCAATGGGTGTGACTGAACACCGTATCAGGAACAATGCATAACACCCTCCGGGACACATTTAGATGATTGGTTCTATTAACCAGACACATTCACAGTCACAGAACATATGTATTCATTCACGTTTGTCAAGGTACATGCTGCTTATGACTCATACATGTTGTCATCTGTCATTACCTGTATTCCGCCACCTGTTCACCTAATATCAGTAGTTCTGGCAGTGTTTATTTGGACTTTGTTAGATTCAGATACATAACTATGGACGTCCATGCTAATCAGGTACACGGCACTGTGTAGGTCTCTATGTATTCCCCAATGGTTTACAAACTATCCGGTAGATGTGCTCTTCAGGTTTGGGAGGTGTAGGCGTATGCTATGCCCACATGGGAATATTAATGACTTCCACTGGGCAGGCCTACTACATCTCTGCCAACCAGCACCTGCACACTTAAGCCCATTAATGCATACCCATGGTCCACCTACCTGGCACCCCTCTACAGCAGTCGTGACAAATACTTACTGTGAGTGCAACTGGGGTATGAGCACACCCCTACACATTGCCCACTCTCCCCATCTCGGGACACATGTCGTCTGTTTTGTCAACCCATGTATTTTCACACTTGCACAACCTACTGTTCCATGTACACCTACATCCTGCTCGTATTAGTGTCAGTAGATTCTTTCATACCTGAAGTTTTGGGGTCCCACAAGGGACACCGTTATCCATGTTTAAAGTGTAGACCTTGCAGAACTCTCCCACTGGTCCTTTCCTACCGGTGTTTTGGATGGCGGCAGTGTATTGATCTGTATTGCCTGTCTGTATGTCTGTCTGGCCTAGCTGGGCGATGTGGGGGGTACAACGTTTCTTTATTGGACCTCCCAGTCACAAATGCCTGGGCTGTAAATATGTTACCCCTAATTGCTTTGAAGTAACCTATTTATGTGAATGTGTATATCTACACTGACATATAGTTTGTTTTGTGTGTATGTGTATATATCACTACCTGTTGTTTGTGTATATATATATATCTATCTATATATATCCATAGTATATCCTTATGTGTGTGTGTGTGTGTGTGTGTGTGTGTGTGTGTGTGTGTGTGTGTGTGTGTGTGTGTATATATATATATATATATATATATATATATATATATATATATATATATATATATATATATATATATATATTGTGTATGTAAATTATTATAGCTATGTGTATATATACGTTTTTATCTATATATCTGTGTGTCCGTTAACCTATACATTTCCCGGACATGGACACTTACACATGCGTATTGGTTTTATCCCTGCTTCAACAACATACTATTGCCTTAGTCATTCTGACACCGACACTTCACTCTGGTGAACTTGTGCTCAGTATATTGCACGTTATGCAGCAGACAGATGTCGCAAGTTTTTCATGTCTGGGGTGCCGCTGCTAACTGGGTTGTGATAGTGTCATTCCACCTATTCCTCATATGCACAGCCTATTATTCCTGCTACTGTGTTTGTTTCTGTGCACATTCATATTATTACTGTTCATAGGATGTGTGTTTGTGTTACTGTGACTGTACGTCGACAAATTGTTGTCTTCATGTAGTTGTGTCTTTCTGCTTTTCCCAGTTTGGGGTTGTCACAAAAGAACACTGTTCCGCTCATGGGTGGCGTATAGGTTTTACGTGCCAGGCTGCCAGACGCGACGCACAATGTCCGACAACGATACGCCCATTAACGCATGTCTCCACGCAAACGACATTCTATCTGAGAATCGCAACTACGTACTAGCCGACCTCCACGGGCCGCTCCATTGCACCCGGTGCAACATACCCTATCACTCCTGTGTCCATACTCGCATATCCATGGTTTCTCCTGCATACCCGTGTTGAGTTTCCCCACATAACAGGCATTATACACCTGATATCACAGCCATGACACACCTTTACACATTCCCCTCTCATGAGCGTTGGGGCCCTACACACATTTTGTACCACCTCGTGTATTCACAGGCTCACCATCCATTCATATTTGCACATACGTGCCTTTCCTGGTGTTATGGATTAGGAACGATTTGCGGGTTACAAGTGTAGGTGGTTGCAACATGTCCTACATTCCATCTGTTTACAATATTGATGCAGCACTTCAACGATGTTATGGCCACTGGTATAGCCCTGCCACTGGTGTGGAGAGTGGTGCTCTACCCAAACTTGTGCAGCTTTATGTGACATATGCTGGGAGCACTTCATGATTCCTAACTTGCTCTGGAATCCCTTTACAACACTTAGGTTTGCTTTCTTCTTTCAGCGTTCCTAATATATATATATATATATATATATATATATATATATATATCTATAGATAGATATGTAGCTATATTATTGCATATTTATGTTATGTCTGTGGATATTTCTCTATACACACATCTATCTAACTATATATATATGAAAGTTACAGCTGTAGAAGACAACATACATTTGCTATGCTAATAGCTGCGTACACCCGCGCAGGCCCACTTGCATCTACTTATTCTGAGTTACATATGTTTACAGGCACGTCTTTAGGATTACATCCTTATGACAGTACCACTTTGATGGAATCCGGTTAACGGACCCATGTGAACGCGATCACCTTTACATGTATAAATGTTGGCTTTACAGCACAGAGGCATTCATTAAACAATTAATATGTGCTATAGTCGTACTTGCACCGGGAATGCCCTTACGTTGGGTGGATGCTGTAACCACTACACTATTGGTGTTCTGGCTTATTTATATGTATACCCATGGTTCATAGCTACTCTGACATACGGCTCACTGCTTCCTTTACACAGCAGGCATCCATTCTCCTGCTGGGAAAACCACAGTACTACAATTAGGACATTCCCTGTTTCCTACTACTCTGGACCCGTGCTGTGAGTCTACTTACTCCAAGGATATTCATAACTCCTACGCTTATAGTCCTCGCACATACGCGTTTTTGGTTGTCAGGGTTTTCATGTGCTGGTCCGGGTTTAGACTCGGCCGACTGGTGACTAGCACTGCCCTGGCGCTGTTCAAAGATCAGACGTAGCACATTGACAGAGTTAGTCCAGAGTTTCATATTCTACCAGACACAGGTGTTTGGGCACCTCTGACCACATTATTGGATCGGCACTACATAATTTAGGGTGGCGAGTGGTTCCACTACATAATGCATGTTGGGGGGGTGGTTTCCCTTCCCATTTGACTATTACATTCATTTATACATACAATAAATATTATTCTGGACATCTGTTATGAAATCACTACAGGTATGCAATAGTCTAGTCAACAGCTGGGACAGTTGGTTGGTGTACTTCTGTGTACCGACCTCTCTGATACTTGGGTACTCGTGTCTACAGTGACAGGGGCAAGGCTATGACAACTCAGGCACAATCATGGACACTTCTACCATATTAGTACTATTAACTTGGAACATGTTGACAGATTTGTAATACTACTAATTGTCTGCAGTTAAATGTGTCTAGTACTCTTCATTGTTGTAAGTAGTTATTCTCATTCAACACCTTTCCCCCAAAGGGCACTGGCTTTGTGAGTTTTTAAGGGTCTGGCCAGTTATTGTGTGACTGCTCTGACCATTGGTATCGTTGACATTGTCATATGGTTTGTGCTGTATTCCGGTGACTAGGGTTGGCACCTTTTCACATGGCCAAGATGGGACATTTTCGGAACACACCAGGTTTTACAAGCTGACACATACCCACAGCCAGTACAACGGATAGGACTTTACTTATTTGCCTACATAAAAGCCTATTGTTGTAGCGGTTTATTTGCTTATTCTGTTTCTTGTAACATTTAGGTATTGTAGATACTGCAATAATTATTTTCTGCTACTATTACATAACATATGGGACATAATTATGTTCTACAAACCCAGGACATTTGCCATTTGAAATGTCTTTTGTCAGGACACAACTGTCCAACGATGGACTATCCCTCGCAAAGTGGGACAGATGACAACCCTACTGTGGACACCAGATTGTTTGGGCCAACACATAGCCACGGTCACTGCAAGTTTAGAACAGTCATTTGTTTCCTAGCTGTAAGCCTTATACCTTTGGCACTTTTGTTGTTTGCCTGTTTCTTGTACGAATTACGTTTATTCTATCCTGACGTGACCGCTTTAGGCAACTGTTACATGCAGTATGGTGCATGGTTATTCCCTATGGTCACAAGACATTTGGCATTGTACCATTGTTGATCAGGTCACACCTACACACACATTAATTGTCCCTCACACAGTGGATCAGGGGTATCCTGTTTACGTCAGTGCCTTCATCACCCTTATACCATGTGCCACTATGCAAATATGTGCAATATATTCTCCTGCTTATTCGTGACGGGACACGTGCGTCATGGGCAGGTGTTTGATCCTGGGTAGTAGGTTATGCATGACCATTTATGGCTGGCCAGTGTCGTGCACCTCTAATGCACATTCCAACTTGTGTCCAGATATCTACAGGACTGGACTTCGTGTCTTCCATTCTAATGTTTACACAGGTTATGTATCCCATGAGGGATATCCAAAAATTGGACCGATCCACAACAAGAGAAATAACGAACATTTTTCTGGCATTACAAAAATGTGATGGGGGTTTTACATGCAAGGGATACAAAGTGTGCAATCCTGCAACTGCCTAGGGTGACACTACCTACTACATATGCATAGTGGTCACTATGTGTAGCTGTGGCTACACCAAACCAGTAGGCCAAGCATGGCTGGATTTGGTGGACGTTCAGGTATGGGAGCAGGTTATGTGATGTGGAGGGGATGCTGGGTAGTCCATTATGCATCCAGCTGTGTTGCATTTGTTATGGCCAGTTCCATCAGGACCAATCTTTGGGTATGTGCCGGTGACATGTCTATACATTTGTACCGCACATTTCAATATAATATGTTTGTGGGATTGTGTTCTACAGTATGGCCTGTCTGGTTGTATTGCAGCTGTTTATACATGTGTTTGTGTTTCTTTCAGCTTCACCCGCTGCTCCCTCATATACCTCCGGTTCACCTATTCTGCATATGACACAGTATCACCTTGGAGGATTGTACCATTAACCATCCCCCCACACACACAGATTCCTCACACCCCATACATCACTGCTTTGGTTGTTGGCCCATGACACGGCCAGAGTAACACATTGAATACCCTACATGTGTCAGGTACCTGTATGGTTGTGTGGACTACCCTGCCATGTTTGCTTTCCACATGCTATATATCACGCACATAGGTACATGCCCATACTTAACTTTCTTTGCATGGTTGGTATACCCGGGTACTACCCGTTCAACTGAGACACATCCTGACAAGTTCGGCTTGTACCGCTGATTTCCGGATTTTGGCAGCCTGTTCTACTCATTGGTAGGATGCCACCTTTTCCTATGTCCAGGATGGGATATATTCCATACACATATCTGACTGTACTGGACAACACGTCCCCACAGTTGATGGTACGGATAATACTGTTCCTTTCGGCCTACATGTTTCCTTATTGTTGTAGCTGTTCATATGCTCCTTCTGTTTCGTTTACATGCTTATTCTATTTCCTATCACATTTGGTATGTGAAATACAGACAATACTGTTCCTTGCGGCCTACATGTTTCCTTATTGTTGTAGCTGTTCATATGCTCCTTCTATTTTGTTTACATGCTTATTCTATTTCCTATCACGTTTGGTATGTGAAATACGGACATACCTTTTGTATGTGACTATTACATGCCTTGTGGGATATGATTCAGACATACGGTCGCTAGATAGCTACATTTATCGTGTATTTTGTTATGGACACATCTGCCCAACTGTGTACCCTTCCTCACATTATGAGTCAGCTGGTGACCCTCACCATTGGGCTGGACATACCTACTGGTGGCTCGCTAACATATGATGCATTTCACTTCCACTTGGTATAGCTATCTACACTGCATTGGACTACAGCCACACGGTCTTCCATGTCATTTGTTTGCGGGATAGGGACCCGTTATTCTCTACAGTGCATTTGTGTTTGCTTCTTCACTTTGTGTTCGCAGGAACTTTCTTGCATGCTCTGCATACATTTCAGTATCCAAGGACACTGACAGATGTGATTACTATCTTGCAACTTGTTATATGCAAGCATTTTAGGTTGCACGTCGACAGCTGCCATTTCCACGCCTCTGTGCGGCACTTCGACACGCCCTATGCACCCGCGCTCCTTTCCTGTGCGCGTGGCTGTGGCGGCAGCGCGCCTTCATTAATATGCATTTGGTGCTACTGTGCCATCTTCATGCTGCACTGTCGGCGCAAGCCTACCGCCGTCCTTGCGCCGAGCTTCATGAATCCCGGGGAATATTTATATTATTTTGAACAGATATAGTACTATTGTAGATTAGACAGAATTCTAATACAGTATAAATGTCTACTTATTGTATAAGCAATTAATATTTACATGAAAGACAGATGACAAGCAATTCAAACATAGTAAAGTAGGATGTATCATATATAAAACCTCAGTAAAAGATTATAGCACACAGTTATTTAACATATTCACCCTTATTGATGAAGTATTTCAAAACTTATTATTTAATATAAATATATGGTAACAATATTTATACCTAATGTTTATAATACAATGTATTTCACTAGATATATCAGAAGTTATATTTTATTGTTTGCCAGCATTTAAGTAATCACTTTGTTTGTTGCTAACCTACTTAAAGCATCAAGTTTGTTTTATGTGGGCATTGAAGAAAGTTAGTGCATTTTAATTATAAGTGCATCCCTCTTCCCCCATTTCCTACACATAAGGATTTTCAAATCTGTTATTTCTTATTATAAAATGAATAAAATTATAGGTTAAAAACAACAAATTCACTTATTGTGATTAATGATTACACGTTTCCTTTCCATATTTATAAATTGCCATTTTATGGCATATACTGAAAGCTTTTAGATTTAAATGGCAACATTCTATTTTGTATAATCAGCAACAGTTAAACTGAGTGATTATTGTCAATTTAATACTATTTGTTCAGAATGTGATTGTTACATTCTGTGACATTCCTAGTTCAGGCTTCTATTGTTTCACTTGAAATACTTTGTCAGTTTGATGCCATGTATAAAACATTAGTTACCTTGGTAACAGCTTAAGTATTATGTATGGTCAAGATGGGTTACAAAACCACAATTCAAGTTAAAGCAATTATATGACTTGTTATGCACATTTACTTATATGAGGAAATCATCATGCTTGCCCTTGATGTTCAATATAGTGTATGTCATTTATGACAAGTTAAACAGTAGTGTTATTATACACAAGCCCATGCTATTAAACTGAGTGTCTATTGTCAATTTAATACTATTTGTTCAGAATACGATTGTTACATTCTGTGACATTTCAAGTTCAGACTTCTATTCTTTCTCTTGAACAACTTTGTCAGCTTGATGTCATGTATAAACATTAGTTACTTTGGTAACCGCTTAAGTATTATATATGGTCAAGATGGGTTACAAAAACTACAATGAAAGTTAAAGGAATTACATGACTTGTTATGCATATTTACTTATATGAGAAAATCATCATGCTTGCCCTTGATGTTCAATGTAGTGTATGTCATTTATGACAAGTTAAAACAGAATTGTTATTATACACAAGCCCATGTTATTAAATCCTGTCTTTAATATCTAAATTCAGCAGACTGTTTCATCTTATATGACGATTATATATTTTATGTCTAGGTTTACTAAAATCATACATTACATAACTATTGTGTGTGTGTGTTTTATGTTTTTTGTCTGTTGGTTAGTTATTTGAGAGACCACAAGCTGTAATGCTTATTCTTATTATTAGCTCCTTCCAAGCATGTTTATACAGTCCATAGACTTTAAATTATGAAACCCTTCTCATTTCTTATTTGTTATAAGTATATTTCCATCTTTACACACATATCAGTACTTCAAGCATGGGCAACAATATCCATCCAGTTTTGCCAGAAAAGCATTCACTAGTTCATATGGTGTGTTTCCGGGCTGTTCTTAAACTATCCAAACCAGTATTTGTCCTGTTTCATTTTACCAGCCTGTTCCATGTAGTGGCCACTCTGCCAGTGAACTACTCAACACACCTTCCATTCCCACAGATATTTCCACAAAGGAAATCTGATGACTCTCTAGCACTTCCCAGTAACTCCAAACACCCCTAAAATCAGCTATCCCCATATGCCCAACATGTCCGAGCAAGCTCACCTCCCAGACCACTGCAAAGGGTACTGCACAACACCAAGTGCTCTTAGTCTTTCACAATAACTCAGACTTCCACTCTTATGTAATTCATTAATGTGTTTGGGTCATAATACATTTTAAATATAAAATTGCGCTTTTTATTTATTTATTTTTTATCAAGAATCAGCTTAATAAGCTAAACAAAGTGTTGGGAGATGATCAATATGTGTATATGTCATTTAAAACAACCCTTTTATTTTATATATATATATATATATATATATATATATATATATATATATATATATATATATATATATATATATGGGAGCCGGACACTTGCGCAAATTTAACTTTCGCCGAAAGTCAAATTCACGCTCACACATACACGAAATTTCTGTTTATCGAAGCAGCAATTTTGGGTATGTGTGAGTGGTGTGCCGGTCACACTGCGGGGCGAGTAAGGGAATATTCCTTTACTCCACTGTAGTGCAACCTTGGAGTGAGAATATTTAAGTTGGGAGTGTGGGGGGTGCAGGGGGACAAAGTCCCCCTGCAAAAACATTTACTTAGTGGGGTTTTTTTCACAGTTTAACGGAAGCGCTTTTTTGATTAAAGCACTTTTGTTAAACTGTGATCGGTATATATGGATTCGGACACTTGCTTTTTCAAGCAAGTGTCCTAGATCCATATATATATATATATATATATATATATATATATAGATATATATATATATATATATATTTTTTTTTTTTTTTTTTTTTTTTTTTAACCAAAAACATTGCCAAGAATCATCTCAGAGTCTCCTCAAAGCTGTTAAGCATTATCATCTTCTGTCTTCATTACCAGAGCAACCTGGGAGGGCCTGTTTCTGTTAGTGTGTCTGTGTACTGCATACCAGAGTTTCACAATGCACCTGAAGCAAAGCTTCACTTCACTGCATCTTCAAGCTTAAATTCCCTTCCTTTCAGTGAGGCAGCAGCCAGGAAAAGAACGGAGAGCAAACAGATCAAAAAAAAAAAGAAAGAAAAAAAAAACTTCCCAACAAGCCGCCACAACAAGAGTTAACAGATTCTTCCAGCCTTCCTACCTCTCACTCAGCAGATGTATAAACAAACTATTCTCTGCCAAAACATCCCAAATCACAGTTTTATCCATCCCACTTCCGCTGGATCCAGGCTAAAATACTAAACGTCTCTTCCTAATACACAAGCATCAGTAAACCTCGATCACAAGCCGCAACCCACAGCTTCCCAGAGATGAAAACGGCAACATACAACAGCTGCCAGACACAGCTCCATCCACACACACCATATCAGGCTTAATCAAACATCACTCGAAGCTATGATACCTGCCATAATTGATATTAACTATGTTTAGACAGAATAATAATGACATTTGTACTAGCTGCTAGACATGGCTGCATCCACACACACTATATCAGGATTGATCAAACAGCACTCAAAACTATGATACCTGCTATAATTGGTATTAACTATATGTTAGACAGAATAATGATGACATTTGTAATAAGAACTTGCTACTATTATTTAACCAGGATATATATATGACATTTCTAAATCATACTTTAACTGAAGAAGGCATTAGTCTCCATGACAGCATTTTTTTTCAAAACACTCTACTGTTACTGCTATTATATATGATGTTAATTTGTAACATTTGAGTCTGAACTCTGATGAATGGTATCTTGTTGAATTAGTTAATTAATTACTTAAATTATTATAAGTAAAAACAATGAAAAATGAACAAGATAAGTATTCACTGAGTTCAAGTAGGGGAATAGAAACTTTTATGTTTATATTACTTGTTGCTTTGTTTGGTTTGTATACAATGTGAATAGTAACCCTTCTTGACCTACCTTTGTTTGTGAAGAATTACTGGACTCTTTGAACATTCTAAATAAATCATTACTGTTTCTCAGTTGTTTAAGAAACCCTCCTTTTTAAAAAATAAAAACAGATGGCAAGTGATGTACCATATCAGTTGATACTTTGAGAGATGTAGTTGTAAGAGTTAATTTTTGGAACAGCTATCTTGGAATCAGTTTTTTGTTTCTTCTTTCTAGCATCAGTCCAATAATTTGTTTCTTTTATTCTTTTAAGAGTAGGGGCTATCTATTCCATTTCTTCTGGGATAGACACTATGTTGTTGTTTTGATGAATATAATAGCTTCTTCTAAGTCATTAAAGGTTCTCATCTCACTGGCAAAAAGTATTTTGTCAGTAAATACTACTGTCTATTTTACTGTGGAGCTTTTCTCCCTGGGCCTCCGCTGAAAATGGACCCACGTCCAGTCGGACACTCCCGGCCAACTAATTTAAATAAATAAATAAATAAATTTTTATCTTGGCTGGAAAGGCCAGCTATGCTTTAATGTTGCTTTGTTTCAACAGTTTTATTATTGGGCAGATTTTTTCCCTTGTTCTAGTATTCTGGAAGAATAATCATTGTCAAACCTTATCAGGCTTTGGTTGTATTTTAAGGGTGATTTTCTCGAAGCAGATTTTAATATCAGTTCCTTGTCCAGAAATAAAAGAAATATTATAACTATGGATCTAGGTGGAGTATTTGCTGAATTAGAAGTAGGTTTCCTCAGTGCTAAATGCACCCTTTCAATTCCAAATGAAAGTCCCTCTTTCAAGTCTAAAAATTCATGAATCCAGGTTGTTAAGAATGAAATAATGTCTTCAGTGTTTTCAGGCAGACCATAGATACTTATGTTGTTTCTCCTTTCCCTGTTTTCTAAGTCATCTATTTTGTTAAGCAGTCATGTATTCTGTTTAAGCAGAAATTCTTTTTGGAATTCTTCCTCTTTGAGTCTCCCTTCAATGTCATTTAGAGAAGTCTCTATATTTGTTATTTTTGTATGGTGTTGCTGTAATAGTTCCTTAAGAGTATCAGTCTGCTTTTGAGAATTTAATTTGAAGTTTTCTAAGTTATTTTTAAAGCCATCCATCTTTAAAGATAGTTCCTGTAAGGGAGATGTCATCAATTGCAGTTCTTTTTTCAAAGCAGCATCTGGATGAGAATTCCTTGAGTTGTTCATATTCAGTATAAAGTTACTTGACATGAACATTTTTGTATATCTCCACCAAAACTGATATTTATGTAGTTTAGTAGTTTATCGATAGATTCCTGATGTTTTAAACTTGAAAATAATAAACTTTTTCCTATATTATTATACTAGTTTATGGAGCTCTCAACATTCACTGCTCTCAGTTGGCCATCTAGGCTCTGCCCCTGATGTCTATAACTCTTGTGGCATTGGTATACAGCTCTAAGTCTGCATTGGTCACCCAATTTTACTGTCAACATTTATTTATTTATTTGAGACATGTTTACTAGGAAGGCCCAACTAGGTCAGAAAAAAACAATTTTTAACAGAGGCCTGGGGAGAAAAGCACCAGTTACAAACAGATGTGCAAACTTTATACAGATGAGCATAAAAATTGCATGAATTGCATACAGGCATGTACAAACTTTGCAGAGATAGCATAAAATGTACATGAGTTGCAAATAATACACAGGTGTAGAAATATAAGCTTTACACAGATATCATCAAATTATTTGAGTTACAAGTAAACAGGTGCTTTGATATGAGGTAGATGTTAACTATATAAGTAAATGATAAAGATGAGAAAGTGAAGGATACAGACTGAATGAATTGCAGAGAGGAGAGAGAGAAGACAGTTGCAGTCAGGATAGATCTGAAGAAGAGCTTAGCCTGGATCAGAGCAAGGGCACAGCCGGGACTTGAACATGTGTTTTTTGAGCACAGTTTTAAAGGTAGATAGGTTAGTAGTAGTAGTTCTCACAGTAAGCGAAAGAGAATTTCATGCTTTTGCAACATAGTGGGAGTAAAGGCTTTGTCCTGCAGTCTTAGAGAGTTTATATATAATGAGAAGTTCTTTATCTGCAGACGTAAGTGTTCTGTTTGGGTTGTAAGGTTGTAAGGTATAATGATGTTATTCAGTGCAGGGCAGGCTAGGTATTTTGTAGACCATGTTGTGGGTTGTCAGAATTTGGGTATATAGTAGTGGCTTGGGGAATTCGAGACATTTTAATTTTTTTAGTGACAAACAGTGATGGGTTCCATTTTTTGAGTTGGTGGCAAACTTGGCCACTTTATTATAGCACTGCTCTATTTTGGATCTACAGGAGCTCTGTAGATTGGTCAGTACTGGAACACCATAAAGCAGGGAGGGTTGAAGGAAAATTGTGGCAAGGGTGGTTTTAGAAGAAGAGGTCAGTGTGTGTTTGTTTCTATAAAGTGTGCCAAGTTTTTGGTGAGTTTTCTTTATGTTGACTGTGAAGATCAAACCAAAGTGGTTGTCTATGACTACTCCCAGTAACTTGGTGTGGTGGACAATTTTAATGGTGGCGTTATCAGCAGAGAGACTTTTGAAGTTGTTTACATTAGTAGTAGTACAACTCTTTGTTTGAAAAATAAGTAGTTTACTTTTTTCGGGTTGAGGAACAGCGGGCAGTTGGTAAGCCAGGATTCAACAACAGAGAAACTTTGCCGAGTATCTGACACCTCATTATACTGCTATACACATTCTTTCAGATCTGCAAATCTCTTGTCTCCAGCTCAGTAACTTATATCCCATGGTGCTTCTCCTTGCATGTTCTTAATAAGTTTATCACTGCCTGTGTAAATGATCTACCTGGAACTACCATTCTAATTACAGAATTCTCATCCTACATA
>NC_056744.1:1193734506-1193757006 GCF_019279795.1 Protopterus annectens
ACAACCCTCTCCTCCTCCCAACAAATTCCAACACATGTGAGAGATGCAACCATATAGCCAAACTGGAGGCTAAGCTCTCTCAACTCAGTACTGGTGTAACCAGTCAGGAGGAGAAGGAAACCACACTCACTACAATTCCAGTCTCACATAGACCTACCACGACAGCAAACCAAACACATAAACACATTAAAACATACTCGGAGGCTCTAAATAAAAATCTGCCTAAGCAACAGAGACCTCCAAAGCAGGCACCCAAGCAACCGCTACCCCAAAACAAAACATGTGCAACACATAGCTCACAAAGCCAGTGTGCCAAACAGTCACAGCCCTTAAGGCTAAACAACACACATGATACACTTGTAATAGGTGACTCTATCGTTAGGCACACTGATGTCCCGCTCACCAGGCTGAACAAGGAGAAGGTCATGGTGAGCTGCCTGTCGGGCACTAGGATTCTCCACATAACACAGGCACTCAGGTCACGCCAAGGCAAGTACAAATATGACTCAGTCATTGTCCATGCTGGTGTGAATGACCTGAGACATACCTCCCTGGACTACATGAAAAGAGACATAGAGGAGCTCTCTGAGCATGTAGCCCAGGCCGGTATGATCCTGAGCTTGAGTAGCATCTTACCCTCACCAAGAATGATGCCACAATGTGAAGACAAGATGATCAATTTCAACAATTGGCTTAAGTATTGGAGTCATTCAAAGGGGATCCAATGCCTGTCAGCCTGGGATGACATGCTCGACAAGCCACGATGCTTCGCTAGGGATGGCTTGCACCTGCCACCCCTGGGCTTTCGGATATTGGCAAAGGCTCTTGCTACCCCCATAGTGCCTTTTTTAGGCAAGGCTCAAAACACAAACCCACCTCCATAGGTATCACAAGGGATAAGAAACTAAGAGTAATGCTACTCAATGCCAGAAGTCTAAACCTCAAGATGCACGCACTCAAAACTCTCCTTAGCATGGAGAACATCGATATCTGTGCAGTAACAGAAACCTGGTTCAAGGCTCCCGAGAGCAACCCAGCACTGCCAGGTTATACCTCATACCATGCTTTTTGGCCCCAAAACTTGGACCGAACCACAAAAGGAGGGGGAGTATCAATATTTGTCAAAGATACCCACACCTCCAGGTTGGTGGCACAGCACGAAGCATCAGAGACTATCCATGTGCAACTAACAGTGGGTAAAACTGCCTTCCAGTTTATAGCCTGCTACAGACCTCTCCAAACACCATTATATTGGGCGAATTCAACTACCCAAACATAGACTGGGAGCATTACTTTAGCTCCAACACCCTAGCCCAAAGGTTCCTAGAATTTATAAACTAAAATGCTATGGAACAACTTGTTACCACTCCCACAAGAGGGGAAAATATACTGGACCTGATCATCACCAACACGGGGACTCTATGCTCCAGACCAGAAGAGTATCCCACACTGGTAAGATCAGACCATAAACTAATCTCACTGGATATTCACATCCCGACCCCACCCCCTGCCCATAAAACCACAGTGAAAAACTTCTCTAAAGCAAATTTCACATGCCTCAAAACCAAGGCGGAATCCTTCAAAACCCCCGGGCCTGTGGAAAATACGGCCCAGACCGCAGAATCCTTTATAAATGCATTCTTTGAACACCTTCAGGAATGCATGGATCATGCAATCTCAAATAAAACCAAGACCCAATCCTCCAAAGGCAGACGCCCTGTCTGGTGGACCCCAGCCATAAACAAACTATACAGTAGAAGGAGGAAGTTACTACATGATAGAGCAAAATCCCAAAAAGGGAAGGCATCTCTGATCAGTATTAGCAAAAAACTATGGGCACTCATAAAATCGTCTAAGGCCAGCTTTGAGAGAAAAATTGCACAGGACACTAAGGATAATCACAAGGCTTTCTTTAGTTATGTTAGGAACCTGGGTGGGAATTCCCAGATATGCTCAGAATTAGTCCAAAATGACAAGAAATACACCCAACCCACAGACATTGCCAACATCCTAGCGGACAGGTTCAGTGCAAACTCCCCCCCCCCTCCCCACTAAAAGGGCAAATATCTATCCCAGCAGAGTGCTGCCCCCTGACATCTCAGATGCTCAGGTAAGAGCCGCCCTCTCCAAAGCAAAAAACACAGCATCAATGGGACCAGACGGTGTCCGGGGCTGCATCCTACATGAACTCCAAGAAGAGCTAAACCCAAACATAAAACTACTGTTCAATCTCAGCCTTACTACAGGATATGTACCCAAAGAGTGGCATACAGCAACAGTGGTCCCTCTCCACAAAGGTGGTGCCTCAACGGAACCTGGAAACTATCACCCCATAAGCCTGACTAGCTTGGTCTGCAAAGCTATGGAAAGGATCATCATGGACCTCATAAATAAAGATATTGGGGGACCTACAGACACTGGATCCTACCCAGTTTGGCTTTGTTAAGAGCAGATCCTGCCTCTTAAACCTGGTCAATTTCTTTAAAACAGTCACCAAGGCCATTGACGAGGGGAAGGTGGTCCACACAGCCCACCTGGACCTCGAAAAAGCCTTTGATACAATACCCCACTCAGGCGTTATAGATAAGCTCACCAGTTTAAATATAAACCCCTATGTCACTAGATGGGTTGCAAACTGGCTCAAGGACAGAACCCACATGGTTAGAATTGCTGGAGCCATGTCAGACTCCAAATCAGTTACAAGTGGCGTTCCACAAGGCTCAGTCCTGGACCTCTCTTGTTCGGTATATATTTCTCGGAGGTACAGGCCAACACGGAAGGACTGTCGCTGACCAAGTTCACAGATGACTGCAAACTGGGTGCCATAATCGACTCTCCAGCCGACACAAGCATCCTACAAAAGGGCCTCATAGAAACAGACAAGTGGTGCCAGCGCCATGGCCTCAAGCTAAACGCCAAAAAGTGTATAGTCATCCCCTTTGGCAAAAACAAAGTGCCCACAAATTACCACATAGGTGGTAATCCATTAAGTACAGAAGAAGTAATTAGGGACCTGGGGACCCAAGTTGATAGCAATCTCTCATTTGACAACCACGTGACCAAAGTGGTTAGAAAAACATTTTATATAGCCCACGTAATCATGAAGGGATTCACATCTAGATCAGGGGAGGTCACCGTGCCTCTTTACTCATCCCTCATCAGGCCCATAATTGAATACAATGCCCCTTTTGGGATGTACCTTACCAGACACCTGCAGCAACTGGAAAGACCCCAAAAGTACCTCTCCAAGAGGATCAAAGGGCTCAAACAGATGCCATATGCTGCCCGGTTAAAGAAACTCCAGCTCTACTCAGTGGCATATTGCCTGCTCAGAGGTGATCTGTGCCTGACGTATAAAGCCATGTCCAACCTGGAATTAATGGACATGCTGCACCTCAGAAAATCCAAATGCCATCGAGCTACGCACTCTAGAGACTTGAACCTCAGCACTGAAATAAATAGGACATGCTGGAGGGACAGATTCATAACCCAGAGGCTACCTTCACTCTGGAATAAAATCCCAGTCCAGGTTAGGCAGAGTCCCTCATTGACTCTCTTCAAGAGGAATCTTGATGAGTGGATGGGAGATCGTAGGTGTACCCCGGGTATCACTTCTATGTCACTGTTAGACAGAGGCGCAGTATACTAACCTCGAAAAAGGGCATAGCAAAATTAATTTAAAATGGATGGCGAAAGCCAAACACACTCTGGCTAGGCTTATAAATGCCCTAGGGCAGATAGCCTAGTATGAACCTATAATCTAAACCATACCTACCACTATGGCCACCACCACACTCTCACTCTTCTTGTGTGTCTAAAAGTGTAAGAAAATAGAATCCTGTCACTAACAATGGACTTGGCATCTCCCTGAGTTCCCAGTTTTATGCAACATATACAGATTCCAAGTCCCCTCAAGTCTTAACTTCCCTGAGTAGCATTTCAGTCTCACCACATAGGTCTGTTGCAAAGTATCCACATGTTCTTTACTGAAACAATATAAACAGAGGCCTGGCTGCCTTCCACACATGCAAATATAAGCTCACTGTCTTATCCCCCCTTCCTGTTCTGACACCACCTTTCCAGGTGCCTGATTCTTGCCTAATCCTATCTTTCCTGCTCCATCCCCTTAAAACCTGAGGCTGCCCTGTCTGCCATTTAGAGCAGAATAGGTGGAGGGGAGCCAAGGCAAAGTCATCTCTTAACAAACAACCTTTCATCTTGGGTAACCAAAGTAATAATGAAAAGTGGATGAAGCTTAGAAAGTATTTGATTCTAATGCTTCACAAAAAAATTGCAATTTATTACCGAGCCTCAAAAATAAAAAAAAGCCAATAGCTGCAGTTAAATAACACAATTTCTTGTGATTTGAATTATGTCATGCTTGTGTTTTATGTCCTAGAAGTTAACGCATGGGATGAAACACTACAGGTCAGATTCCAAAAAGTTTCACTCCATGTAAATCTGCCCTAATTCAAAAAGTCCTGCTCTCAGTGTAAATCACTTAGTTCTATATAAGGCCTATATATAAACAGGCTTACATCGGGGGCCCGATTCTAAAACATCAGCTCTCAGCCTGCTCTAGGTGTAAGTGGTCACTTACACTGAAAGCAAGTCTTTTGGAATCAGACCATGTAATGCAGTGGATTTCCACAGAGAGAGGGTAATTATTAAGGACTGCATGAATTTCTGTAGAAGAGTGCTTAAACCTCTAACATGAAAAAAAGAAAGAAAAAAATGTATTGCTCTGAAAACTGAGCAAATAACTTGGGTGTAGAGTAATTTAGAGCTGTTGTTCCTGAAGCAACAAGTTGTTAAATCATATTGCCAGTACTGATATATGTTCCTTGTCATTGTTTTTGAATTGTTTATCTGTCATGTTAAAGCTAACATTCATTTTTCTTTATTGCTCTTTTTGCATTTGTGCTGTGTAGCTTTGGTGATAATTTCACAGCAAAGAAGGTGGACAGAAAAGTCATTCATCACATTCTTTTACACATCAATATGTTTTTGTTACATTACACAAATATTTCTTTGTAAATGGAAAAAAAATGTTAACTGAGCTCTATGTACTAGGGACTGATATATTGCTTGGCAATGGTTTGCTGCATAAAGGAACAGCTATTACACAAATATCGAAGTATTTTATGCTTTCATTTTGAAATAAATATATCTTTGTTCTTTTAATCCTGTATGTGAGTGAAGTAGCTGCCAGATGTTAAATGGATAACATTTATCACTACAAAGTAGTCAGTTTCTTCTCCTGTTTTCTTGGTATAAGCAGTATGCCTAGTATATACAACACAAATAAAAATCTGGACTTGGTGATATTGCATCTGACGTATTCACTTGAATAGAGGTTTAACTGAATATATTTTCCCTCATGTCAAATTTAGTCTGTTTGTGAAGAGCATAAAATTGTTTACTGTTTAGGCATGTTTGCCATTTACTGTGTACTTGTGTATTCAGTTGTTTGTATTATGTAGTCATGTTAGTTATTATACAAAGATGGCTCATCACTGCTGAAAAACATGCATGCTGATTGGTCAATTCAACCAGCATGCCCATTGACAATCAAGAATATACCAACATAAAAAAGCCCAGCCGCTGAAGTACCATCGAATAGGCAGACCTATTCATAGATTGTCACTGGTGGCAAAGCTCTCACATAAAAGTGCTCCTAATGTCAATAAGGTTGTCAGTACTACACACGCAGTGTCCATCATACACAATGCAAAACAGACGTATAGACCCACACATGCTGATGCACTTAAATGTAGCCTTCCTTAACCCCAATGTCCTCCTAGAAGATGTACACATAACAAATACCCTCAGCAGCCCCAAATGCACACTTTCAAAACAGCACCCACATCAACACATACAGCCACATCTCATGGAGCCTCTACTTCTAAGCCCATAAGGCAAGACAGCACACAGTCCAACATTCTGGTCATTGGAGACTCAATCGTGAGACACACTGATGTCCCTCTCACTAGGCTGAGTAAGGAGAAAGTCATAGTCAGTTGCTTATCAGGAGCTAAGATCCACCACATTATGCATGCACTCAGGTTATTGTACCAATATAACTCAGTCATAATCCATGTGGGTGTAAATAACCTGAGACATACCTCCCTAGACTGTATGAAAAGAGACATCATGGCACTCTTGGAATGTGTCCCAGGCTGATATGAGCCTAGCACTGATAAGCATTTTGCTTTCTCCAAGGATGATATCACAATATGAACAAAAGTTGGCTGACTTTAATAATTGGCTTAGTTTCTGGTGTCATTCTAAGAGGGTGCAATATTTGTCAGCATGGAAGGAGATGGTCAACAGACCGTACTGCTTTACCAGGGATGATCTATACCTCATCCCTCTAGACTTTCAAATATTAGCTAAAATGCTGTCTTCCCCCATAGTGCCTTTTTTTTGCAATGCCAAAATGAAAGTACTTCCAACATAGCAAATCAAAACCAAGAAAATCTAAAGGTATTACTGCTCAATGCTAGGAATCCAAACAAAAAAAATCCACTCCCTAGAAGCTTTGTTCACCCTAGAGACACTAAGAAATGGTTTAAAGCCACAGAGAGCACACCAACAGTGCAGGGTTATAATGCCTTCCACGCATTTAGATCAGCTACTACACATACAGGGACTAAAGGTGGAGGCGTCTCAATTTACATCAAAAATAAATATACCTCAAGGCTGGTCAAACAGGACACTGGACTTGAGCTGCTCCATGTTCAAATCACCATAGGAAAAATCCAGTACCACTTCCTTGCAAGCTATAGGTCCCACTCTGTGACCCATGAAACCCATACCATGTATTTAAACTTATTGGAAACACGCAGCATCCAGCCTAATACCATATTTATGGCTGAATTTTATTACCCTACTATTAACTGGGAATCTTATATGACACCAAACTTACAGGTACAGAGATTCCTGGATTTTGTAAACACAGACTCAAACCAGATTGTCACTGCACCAACCAGGGGACCAAACATACTGGATCTGGTCTACACTAACATGGGAAAGTGCTGCACACCCCCCCTAGTGTAATGTTTTCCCTGGTAACGTCAGACCACAAAATGGTCTCCTTTGAAGTAAAAATAAAATCTGGACCCACAGCTAAACCTAGAATATTCAGGAACTACTCTAAGGCTAGCTTCTTGCTATTAAGTGATTACCTGGCAAATTTCAAGTCCCCATAATCCCTGAGAACACAGCTGCCTGTGCAGAACTATTCACATAAATCTTAAAAGCATGTTAATAACTGCATATGAACAGCTGTACCCACCAGGAAGAAGTAAAGAACTAACTAAAAAAAACAAGACACCTGGTGGAATCACAAAATCAGTAGGCTGTATAACAGTAGGAAGAAAATCATGGCAAAAAATTGTGAGGTGCAGCACCCAGCAGGATAAAAGCACTCTCGTCAAACTAAACAAACTACTCAGAGGACAAATAAAGTCTACCAAAGCCAAATATGAGGTAAATTTGGCCTCCCAGGTCAAGGATAATCACAAGGCATTCTTTAGCTATGTCTGCAACCTCAAAGGCAATACACAATTGTGTGCAGAGCTCATTGTATATGGAGCCACCTATACTGAGCCAGAAGATATAGCAAACCTCCTAGCTGATAGTTTCAGCTCTAACTTTACCCCTCTCTCCTTCTCAGCCTTCCCTCAGGAAATACCATAAAATATATCTCTCCCTGCTATCACTAGAGAACAGGTCCTTAATGCTCTCTCTAAGGCCATGAACACTGTATCAATGGGCCCAGACAATATTCCAGGATGTCTTTTAAATAGCATGAAACATGACCTGTCAGTCCCTCTGGAATTGCTAGTTAACTGCAGCCTCCAAATAGGCTTCATGCCTCATGAATGAAGAACAGCAACAGTCATTCCTTTGCACAAAGGTGGGTCATCTACATACTCTGAAAACTACAGACCCATAAGCCTCACTAGTCTTATATGTAAAGCCATGGAAAGAATTATCATGAAAATGTTCAATAATGATATAGTAAACCTCCAGACACTGGACCCAACCCAGTTTTATTTAGTCAAGGGCAGGTCATGCCTACTCAACCAGGTGGACTTATTTGAGAAGGTCACCAAAGCAATGGATGAGGGCAACATGGTTCACACTACCTACCTTGACCTGGCCAACACATTTGGCACAATACCCCACTCAGGCATTGTTGACAAACTCAAGAGATTAAGTACAAACCCATATGTCACCCAGTGGATAGCCAACTGACTCACGGGCAAGACCCAGGAATATAGAACTGGGGAGTCCACCTCAACAAAGAAGCCAGCCACAAGTGGCGTCCCTCAAGGATCAGATCTTGGACTGCTCCTTTTTGGCATTTACTTCTCTGAAGTCAAGGCTAGTGTCAATAGTTTCTAGCTGACAAAATTTGCAAATGACTTCAAATTAGGAGCTGTCATTGAATCCCACACTGGCACAAATTTTCTCCAGGAAGTGCTGACACAGACAAACAACTGGTGTCAGAGCCATGGACTAAAACTAAATATCAAAAAGTGCATAATAATATCCTTTGAGAAGTCATCCACCCCTGGTATCTGTCATATTGACAACACACCCCTTAGAGATGACCCAGTAGTCAGGGACTTAGGGACACACACAAAGTAATCTAGCCTGTGACCATCACATGTCTGCAGCAGTGGGGAAATCATTCTATGTTGCACAACTTAGAAATGAAGGTATGGCATCTTGGTCCAAGGAAGTCATTGTTCCACTGTATTCAGCATTCATCAGATCTGTCACTGAGTACAATGCCCCATTTGGTATATACCTAACCAGGCTTATCCAACAACTGGAATGTCTACATAGGTTCCTCACTAAAACAATACAGTGTGTAAGTAAAATTTCCTATGCAGAATGCCACAAGCCTCTATCCCTGTACTCTGTCTCCTACAGGCTGTTGAGGGGAGATCTGTCCCTGGCATACAGGGTATTTTCAGACCCACTTATTAAACCTCCTGCATATCCACAAAACAAACAGCACCAGAATTACCTGTTCTAAAGACTTAGACCTTGCCTGTGATATAAATAGGACCTGCTGAAGAGACAGGTATGTATCCCAGAAGAGTTCCTCCCTAACCCAATTCAAGTGCAACATGGACAGTTGGATGGGTAATAGGAAATTCATCCCTGGTTTGCCGCCTATGTCTCTAATGGACAGAGGGAACCTGTAAATGGTTCATTTCCCAGCCCCCTGCTTGTAACTGTTTCATCTCCCAAGCCCCTGCTTACACTTATCAAGGGTGCAAAAAATTGTCAGAGATTTGGGATGCATGGCTAGGCTTAAAAAGGCTCTTGTGGACGTTATCCTAGTAAACACCTATGAACCTATGAAGTGTAGGCTACACAGGAATACATCTCAACTGTCCAGATTTTCACAGAATGTCCAGATGTTTGCATCATATGTTTGGTCTGTTCCTCATAAAATTTGTGTTTTTTCCAACAAATCACCAAGATGTGAAGTCACTAAATAATTATGCATTTCAGTTTCAGACTTCATAGCCTCCTGACAATGCACAGTAACACAACTCTTGTTATCCTAATAGCTTTCTAAGTTTATAAGAGCAACATTTACAGTTGGTCACTATTTTGGGGCCTTTGCCCCCCCCCCCATTTAAAACTTTGTCCACATTTCATGAGCTAAGAGGTTGAGAGGTATGTATGGAAGGCAGAGAAAATGCAAGAAAATCAGGTACATTCTGCAAAACTAAAGAAATGTAGCTGGTGTTCCTTGTATTTCTGACCTGTCTCTCTCATACCTCTAAACTGTCTGGATTGTATAGTTTAAAAAATGCAATGGAGCTCTTCTTTTCTCCATTGCTTGCTTTTAACAGCACTGATGTACTGTGCAAGCATGGGAATGATAGTCCCATTAGCATGCAGAGTACATCTAAAAACATGGAAGAATGAGAAAAAAATGCAGAGGGACACTACAGTGCCATTATACAAAGACATTATTTAAGAAAAGTAAGCAATTTCTTTATGAAATGTCATTTTATAATAACAATGACTGACTTGTGGGTGTGTGTATATGAGGATTTCCCCACAGTAGGCTTTGTTTAATCACTCGGACTTCACCCTCATAATCAAACCACATCAGCCTTGGGTAAATCCTCAATATAGCCACACCCACTCATTGGTTATTGCTTAAATATACTCTGCAGAGTGCAGCATTAGGCATCCATTTTCTTTAGCATTACCTCTTCTCAGCTATATATTTGTAGCAAGTTATCACCGTATTGTCAGTCAGCATTGTCTCCCGATAACAATTCAGTATGCACCTCTAAGCTCACTTGATCAACTATTCTTTGTGAAGGTGCTTTGTTACAGCACATTTGTTTTACTCAGTTACCCCTGCACCAACAGTAACCAAACTCCTTGTCCTTCCTGTTTAAGTCATAGACTGTTCTGTCCAGAATCATTTCTGCTCTGCCACACATACTCTTTAGGACAGACTCTCACTCAGGATAGTGGTGGCAATGGCACATTTTCAAAAGAAAATGACAAAACAAAAGGAGAAACAAAATACATGTCTGAAAATGATATAGGCCCGTTTTCTAAAAGAAATGACAAAACAAAGAGGGAAACAAAATACAAGTCTGAAAATGATGTAGGCCATGAATGGCTCCCAGGGATGTAACAACAACTGTTAAGCTGCAGTTTGGTGTAGATTGTTAAATAAATTCTGAATTAAGAGTTTAGAAAGGGTAGTTTTATGGACATGGTTGTCTGATAAAAGCTGCATTGAAAAGCAGACGCATAAGGTTAAGTAGCTGTGTGTGTGTGTGTGTGTGTGTGTGTGTGTGTGTGTGTGTGTGTGTGTGTGTGTGTGTGTGTGTGTGTGTGTGTGTGTGTGTGTGTGTGTGTGTGTGCGCATGTGTGTCTGTGTCTATGTATTATTTCATCCTGTAATGGGCTACTTCTTCATCTAGTAGAAAATGTTATCCCTTGCACCCAATTTGTTATGGGACAGGTTCCCCCACCTCTCCATGTCCCTAATTAGAGTAAATGAGTGACTGTGAAGTGAATGAATGATTCTCCAGACATGGTAGTACATGTGTTATCATGATGTGGGTGAGATTGAAACTGAGCTACCATAACATCCCTTGCTCCTTCAATACAGGTTATTAAAAAGCACAAAGAAGACATACCAAATATGAGTCCTAACTGGACTTGAATATGCTTTCCTTAACTATATAACATAAAGCAGTAAAATAGCTACACTAAGATTAGGCAGTCAAAGTGAAAAAAAGTAACTGATTTATAAGAATGCAGATTAAAATATTTCTGCTATATCTGGGTAAATTGGGGTCATGCTCAGAGATATGCACAAGAACAGATTAGTTGAAATGGGGGGCTCCTTGAGCTAAGAAGAATGATATAAAATCGTAATCAGCATTGGACAGAACTGGTTGCAAGGGTATGGAGTTAAATAGCATCTGACACTAAAGGTATTCAGACTGAAATCAGTAACCCACAGTAGTATCTTATAAGTCATTCACTTCTGTGCTCAGAGGCAGGAATAGCTGACAATAAGACCAGAAAGCTAAAAAGGAAAAGCTTTGGAGAAGCTGCTGATTCAAATATGGAAATCGGTCCTCTGCAGATATCCTTTGCCTAAACCACAAAATTAGTGCAGGAAATCCAAAATGAAATGAAAAAAATCAAGTTAGTGGGAGAGGTAATGAAGCAGGAGCTGTTGGCTATCCACAAGAGCCTGACACTGAAACATCAGGAACTTGTGGGCCACGGGGACCTTTTAAATGTATATCAACAACAGCTTGGGGACCTGGAAGAGAGGCAAAGACTACTGGAACTCAAGATGGATGATATGGAGAATAGGGCCAATTGAAATATCCTCAGGGTGTCTGGGCTGGCTGAAGGCACAGAACCAGAGGACACAGTGGGCCGGATTCACGAAGGCTTGCACGGAGACTTAGACTAGAGTAAGACTCCATGCAGCCATCATGTCCAATGAGCGATCCTGGAACAGCCTGTAGGGGCGTGCAAGAGAGCTCCTAAAACGGCTCTTACACGGACAGGGCTGGGATATGCAAATTACCTCAATTGCAGGCGAAAGACATGCAAATGAGGTAGATTTGTGATTCAGGAAACCCGAACCTGTCCGAGTAAGAGCAGTGTTATTTGCAGAAATGTACTCAGTTGACAACTGAGTACCATTCTGCAAATAGCAAAACGGAGCCATGACAGCTCCAAATAAAGGTTGCATCCAGTGCAGGAAGCATGACAATGGCCAAATATACGGCCATTGGAAATGTTTCCTGATGCAATACAAAAATAAAAATATTTTTTTTTCTCCGATTTCCGATGTTTAAGCGTAATGCAGTGCAAATGGCCTGCGGTCTAAAACCCAGAAAACTAAAAATTAAAACCCACAAATGTGGATCTTATTTAAATTGTTAATGTACAATTCAAGGGAATGCCAGGCTGAAGACAACATGGCCACCGAGTAGAGGTTGCTAAGGGGGGAAGCTCAGTCTAAGAGATGTAACCAAGCATTAGTAGGCAATCCTATGTAAATGAGAGTTAGGATAGTGAATCGCAAGTTTACATAGCAAATGAGCACAGTCAGTGGAGTGTAGGAGTAGGATAAGGGGAGTAACAGAGTAGAAGATAGATAACATCATGAGGGGGGTATGTATGAAAGAAGTGAAGCTCATTGGAGCAGAGTGGCATGTGTCTGCTGTCATTTACACATCATGGAAAGAGGTGTGTCAACAGGCAGACTAGGTAAAGGCAAGAAATGGAAGGTGTATGCCGTGGATAACACCAACGTTTCTTGCTGAGCGTGCATGCGCGCGTGTGGGCACCTGTAAACCTGAGTAAAACAGAGTGCGTGCGCGTAAGCATGAGTGCGCGTGTTTAAGTCGGAGTAAGCATGTAAAAGGCTGTTTAAAGAGTTGTAAGCACGTTTGTGCTGGTGTGCATGCATTTTAACCTGAATAAGCAAGTTTTAGTCCATATAAGCATGTGTGCGTGCGTGTTAGCTGCTATGCGCATGTTTGCACTTGTGTGTGCGGTGCTCCCCCCTGAGGAAACAGAAAGGATAAAGGAAGCACAACAGATAGTAGGAAGCTACCAGGGAGTACTAGCAGAGCTAGCAGGTGAAAACAATCAGAATCAGGCAATTACAGAAGCAGTACACTAGCCCAGCCCAGCCTAGCACTTAAAACTCTGCAAACAACAGTCCATCATGTTTCTCACAACAGACACTGCAGTAAGCTAATAGAAGTGAAAACTGAAAAAGCCTTACTGAAACAAAGAAATGTTAGGGGCTGCCATTGATGTTATAAGGCGACATATGCAACATGCTGAGGGTGGTGACAATGGAAATGCTGCTGGACAGCCCACAGTGAGGAGACAGAGAAGAGTGTACAGGCCCAGGGTAACCTAACAGGGGCTGCATGAGCTGGAGATAGTGGAGTGCTATAGAGTGGACAGAGACCTCCTGCAGAAAATTGTTGAGCTGTGAAGGCTACGCCTCACACACAGAACCAACAGAGGGGAACCCATCCCAGCGGAAACCAAGGTATGTGTTGGCCTAAGAATATTAGCAACAGGTACCTTCCAGAGACCAACTGGTGATAGGATGGGGATATCACAGGCATCAGCATCCAGGGTACTGCACCAGTTCCTGAATGCCATGTCAGCACATGTCGGTGATCATGTATATTTCCCCAATTCCCATGAGGTATTGGCCAGCAATATGCGTCTCTTCCAGCAAATAGCAGAATACCCTGAGGTAGTGGGTGCAATAGACTGCACGCACATACACATCAAAGCACCAGCCGGTGAGCGGGGTAGGGTCTACTTCAACCACAAGGCCTTCCCCTCCATCAACTGCCAGGTCGTGTGTGATGCCCAGGGCATAATACTGAATGTGTGTGCAGGCTGCCCTGGAAGCTACCATGATTCCCATATCTGGCATCTGACGCAGCTGTACCAGACATTTGCCAATGGGGACATCCCACATGGTCACCTAGTGGGGGATGCTGGCCATGCCCTGGAGCCGTGGCTGATGACACCCATCAGAAATGCACAAACACCTGAACAGGAACACCATAATGAGGCACACGCACAAACACGTAATGTAATAGAGCATGTGTTTGGGCTGCTCAAGTCATGGTTCTGGTGCCTGGACACATCTGCTGGAGCCTTGCAGTACTCACCAACTACATGTACCCAAATTGTCATGGTATGTGCTATGCTACATAATATGATCCTGTGAAAACAGCTGCAGAAGGACCAGCATAGGCCTGGGCCAAACAGCCCCCCACCATTGCCAAGGCCATCACAGGCAGAGCGTGACTCAGAGGAGGAACAACCTGAGCCTGCCCCAGTATGCAGAAAGAGGCATGCCCAGTATGTTTTGGCCTTGGCAAAGAGGCAACACATAGCACATACACTGGCTCAGTGGGAACTGTGGAAATGATACCTCTCTCTGACTCGCACATATAGTAAAAGGGATGCCTAAGTTGACACTACCTACTTTCAAACATGTACAGGGAGTGTAATATGTGCATCCGACATAGGCAGCCCTGCAGCACCACCTAAGGCATGATTGCCATGTGTTAAGCAAAATAAAGCTGTGCTAAACAGCATTTACCACCATGTAGTATATGCAAACAAAATTGCACACACCAACTAGCACAACTGTGGTCAATGTTGAGTAATATTGGGCAACGTCCAGCAATGTTGGTGAATATTGAGCAATGTCGGACAAGCCTGGTCTAAGTAGGACATAGCTGAACAAAAGCCAACATGCTCATATTTGTTTAACTGGCCCTTAAGCAGTCTGGTCTGCTCAGTATAAAAATATAAAGCAGTGATGGGCCTCGAACCCAGAATACTGTGCACTATAGTCAAAGTACTGAACAACTAAACCATGACAGTATTGCAGTGGTCAGCTTGTATGAAGGAATGTTGATAAGTCTATGCAAAGTATCTCATGGAAACCCTGCAGGCACTGCATAATCCCTGTCGAGTTATGACACAAAGGTGAGTCCTCCAGTAAGAACAGAACCTGACTTCCAACACACACAGTATAAATGTTAATATTGGTCATGTTCACACACATCAACAAATGTAGTGGACCTCAGATAGCAACATACTGAAAGGTCACACTGGGCATGCTCACACACTTGAATAAATGAGACAAATGTCAGGCAACAAAACACGGAAAGCCTGAACTGGGCATGCTCACACACTTAGGCCATGTCTGAGTACAGCAGTGGGCCACGCATATCTGGCAGTTGCATGTGTTAACCCAGGAACCTGTCACTATCCAGCAATCCACCCTGTGCACACAGTTATATGACAACAGACACATCTATAATATAGTGGAACCCTGTCATAATCAAATATGTTCTGCAGATACTGAAGTTGTTCATAGAAACTGGTAAAGCAAAGACGATAAAGACCTGCAAACAGTATCAGCAATAAACATTGTGCATCCTGAACATTAGCATAGGTTCAGAGGTCAGTACTAGGCTATCTGCCCTAGGGCATGTACAAGCCTAGCCAGAGTGTGTTTGGCATTCGTAACCCTGTCAGATTACTACACTGTGTGTGTGAATAGTAGGTCACACAAGATAGCCCATGTACGTTTAGGCTAGTGTGCCTCTGTCTAGCAGGGACACAGAAGATATCCCAGGGGTAAACATACGATCACCCATACAGTCGTCAAGATGTCTCCTGTAGGTGGTCAGTGGGTGGCTCTGCCTATGTGAAACTGGGATTACAATCTGGAGTGAGTGGAGGCTCTGGGATAAAAATCTGTCCCTCCAGCATGTCCTATTAACATCTGTGTTAAGGTATACGTCCCTGGAGTGTGTAGCTCCAAGGGAGTCGGATATCCTGAGGTGGAGCATGTCCAGTAAATCTGGGTTGGGTATATCTGTAAACAACAGGCACACATAATATCTGAATAGGTGGTAAGCAACTGAGTAGAGCTGGAGTTATTGCATCCGAACTGTGCAGAGCATCTATGTGAGTCCCTAGATCTGCTTGGTGAGGAACTTCTGTGGCCAGTACAATTGCTGCAGGTGTCGGGTAAGGTACACCCCAAATGTGGCATTGTAACCAAGCATGGTTGTGATGAGTATAGGGGCACAGTGACCTCACTCAATCTAGATGTGAAACCATATGGGATAAGGTGTCCCACATAGAAGGTGTGTCCAACCACTTTGGCAACGTGAATGTCAAAGGCGACAGTACAAACAAGTCATGTCCCCAAACCCCTAACAACTCCTACAGTATGTAATGGAGTACTACCTATGTGGTAATGTGTGGGCATGTTGTTATTCCCAAAGGGGATGACTATGCAACTAATGGCATTTAGTTGTAGGGCATGGCTCAGGCACCAGTTATCCATCTCTGTGAGACCCTGTTTGAGTATGCATGTGGCAGCTGGAGAGTTGATCATGGCACCCAGTTTGCAGTCAAGTGAAAACATGTTTAGCCATATTCCCCCTGTGGTAGCCTGTACGTCAGACAAATATATACTGAACAAGAGAGGTCCCAGGACCGGGCCGTGTGGGATGCCAAGTGTAACTGGTGTATAGTCAGACATGGCACCTGCAATTCTGACCATGTGGGTGCTATCCCTGATCCAGGTAGCAATCCATTGTGTGAGATATGTGTCCATATCGACACTGGTGAGCCTATGCATAATGGCCCAGTGGGTTATTGTGTTGAAGGGTTTTGCAAGGTTCAGGTAGGCTGTGTGGACAACCATCCTTATGTCGATGGACCTGTTAACTGTTTAAAGAATACAAACAGGTTCAAGAGGCAAGATCTGCCACAACAACACTGAAATGTGTAGGTCACAGTGTCTGTAGGTTCCCGATGTCTATGTGTATGAGTCCCATGACAATACGCTCCATAGCTTTGCAGAACAGGCTAGTTAGGCTTATATGGCAATATTGTCTGTGGTCCATTGTGGCACCAACTCTGTGGAGTGGGACCACTGTCGCTGTACACCATTCCTTGGGTACATATCCTGTAGTAACTCTGATATTGAACAGTGATGTAATGTGAGGGTTACATCTGTCATGAAGCTTGTGTAAGATGCAGGCCGGGACACCATCTGGTCCCATTGATACTGTGATGTACGCTTTGGGGAGGGCAGCACTCACCTGTTACTGTGTGATGTCAGGGAGGTTATACTCTGTTGGGATGGATAGTTGCTCCTTAGGGGGGATGGGGGGAGACATTTGCACTGAACCTGTTTGCCAGGATGTTGGCAATGCCAGTGGGTTCAGGGTATGTTTAGTCAGTATGCAGTAACTCACAGCATATCAGTGAGTGTCCACCCAGGTTCCTGACATAACTGAAGAAGGCCGTGTGATAGTCCTACGTATCTGGTGCAATTGTCCGGTAGAAGCAGCCCTTAGAAAAGTTCATGAGTGATTGTAGCTGTCTGCTAGTACTGATCACAGATGCCTTCCCCATCTGGGATTGTGCTCTATCATGTAGTAGCATCATCCTGACCTTGTACAGCTTATTAATGGCTGGGGTCTACCAGACAGGTCCCCTGCCATTGGAGTAGTGAGTCCTGTTGTTATTTGGGATAGCACAATCCATGCAGTCCACTAGGTTTCCATAGAATGTGTATGTAAAGGATTCAGCAGTGTGAGCCATATTTGCCACTGTCTCAGGGTCTCTGAAGGATACCACCTTGCTTTGGTGAAGTGAGACGTTGGCTCATGAGAAGTTCACCAAGATTACCCAGGATGGGTGTGTGGAGGGTATATGTATGTCCAGTGAGATACATGTATGTTCTGACCTTACCAATGAGGGGTATATCGTTGGTTTGGAACATAGAGTCCCCATGTTGGTGATGATCAGGTCCAATATGTATTCCCCCTTGTGGCTGTGCTGACTGTTTGTGCCATAGCATATGAGTCTACAAATTGTAGCACTGTTGGGTGACGGTGTTGGAGCTTGAGTAGTATCCCCAGTCAATATTTGTGTATATGAAGTCACCCAATATAATGGTGTTTGTGGAGACCTTCATATTCTCCATAGTTCCCATGAAAGCCGAGTGTGGTTCCTGAGTTTGGGAGGGTGGTCTGTAGCAGGCAACAAACTGAAAGGCAGTTTTGCACAATGGTAGTTGTATATGTAGGGTCTGTGATGCTTTGTGCAGTGCTACTAACCTGGAGTTGTGTGTATCTGTGATGTATATGGATACTCCCCCTAGTTGTGGTGTCTGTTCCAAGTCTTCTTGTCAGAAAGCATGGTATGAAACATAACCTGGTAGTGCTGGTGTGCATAAGTGAGCCTGAACCAGGCGTCTGTTAGTGCACAGATATCACTATCCTCCATACTGAGGAGAGTCCTGAGTGGCCGTAATAGGAGGGTAACACATCTGGCGTTGAGCAGCATTACCCTTAGTTTCATTTAACCTGTAATGTCTATGGAGGTGGGTTTGTCTTTTGAGCCCTGCTTAAAAAAGGCACTATGATGGTAGCAAGAGCCTTAGCCAGCATTCAAAAGTCCAAGGGTGACAGGTGCAAGCTGTCCATAGTGAAGCTATGTGTCATGTTGAGCATGTCACCACAGGCTGACAGACACTGTATCCCCTATGAATGAAACAAATTTGTTGGGCAACTATTAAAAGTGATATGTTTGTCTGTATACTGTGACATCATAATTGGTGGGTGTAAGATGCTAGACAAGGTCAGGGTCATACTGGCCTGGGCTACATGATCAGAGTGTTCCTCCATGTATCATGTCATGTGGTCCAGGGAGTAACGTCTGAGGTTTTACTCACCAGCATGGACAATGATGGTGCCAGTCCTGTACTTGCTTTGGAGTGACCTGACTGCCTGTGTTATGTGGCAGATCCTGGCACCCGACAGACAGCCCAAAGTGACTATTCCCTTGTTAGGGCTGGTGAGTGGTACGTCAGTGTGTCTGACAATAAGTGTCGCCTATTACAAGTGTATTAGGTGTGTTGTTTAGCCCAAAGGGCAGTGACTGTGTGAAACACTGACATTGTGAACTATGTGATATGTGGGTATTGTAGTGGGGTAGCAGTTGTGTGTGTGTCTGCATCCGGGTATGTCTATGTGTGATAATCCCCTTCTCTTCTCTCTGTTCATAAATGATCTTCATGTAGCTATTCCTCAATCCACCTGCATACAGTATGCTGATGATTCTACTATCATCTGTTGTGCTAAGTCTCTTCCTGAGCTGAAATCTCTAAGCCAAACTGTCTTCTCCATAGTTGAAACATGGTTCAATAACCGGTGCTTACTCTTGAATGCCAAAAAAACCAAATTACTTCTGATTACTCCCAACAACAAGACCCCTCCCATACAGTTCTCCATACTAGCTAGTAATGGAACCCTGATATCACCTGATCTGACCTGCAAGTTATTAGGAGTTACAATAGACAATAAACTCACTTTTGACAATCATATTAATAACACCATTAAGTCCGTTAACAGAAAATTAGGCTCCTTGTATAGGATAAGACCCTTCCTCACCCCAAAAGCAAGAACTACCGTGGCCCACTCTCATTTACTCTCTACCCTCCTCTATGCTTCTCCCATTTACACCAATTTAAAGCAAAACAATCTCAACAAACTTACCAAAGCCTACAACAGTATTGCAAGGTTTGTAACTGGTAAGCCCTATAGAACCCATCACTGCATTAACCTACACAAGCTAGACTGGCTTGAACTGCAAAATGCGCTGCTATTCTCACAACTAACAACTGCTCACAAAATCTTCTACCTTCCTAACAACACACCTACACTAAACAATCTTATCACACCCTATAACAATCTTCATTCCCTACGCTCCTCTAATAAACTCCTAGCTTATATACCCAAATCTAACAACTTAGCTGGTGACTCCTTGTTCTCCACCACCACAGGTAAACAATGGAACATGCTGCCACCCAACCTTACCTCTATTTCCTCTTTCCCTCTTCAAACTTAATCTTAAAATCACCTAAAACTTCAATGGTTATGCCCTTGCTGCAACCCTGACTAATACTCTACTACTAGCCTGTAACCTATCTTCTCTCTCTTCCTTTACATTATTACTCTGCCAATAAATGTTGTAAATGTTATCTTCCACATTTTTATACCAATGGTTTACTTTAAAATGTTACTTTAATTCCTTCCTAATGGATGTGGCATTGCTTATTATTTTGCTTTTTTATATATTATTATTATTAAGTAAGTGGAGCTTTTCTCCCCGGGCCTCTACTGAAAATGGAAATATCTCCAGCTAGACTAGCCCGGTCAACAAATGTAAAATAAAATAAAATAAATAAAATAAATAATGTGGTTTGAGTGCTGTCGCTAGAGGATATTTGAGACTGATATGTGGTGTGTGTGGTTACCTTCACCACCTGATAGACTGTGCCAGTCATGGGTCGAGAGAGTTCATCACCCTGTACGTCTCTATAGGTGCATCTCACACATACATCTGAGTTTGTCGGGAGGAGGAGAGGGTTGTCTGTGTACATGAGGCAGATGTGACATTGTGTCAATATCACAATATTCACCAGCTGGACTGAAGAGTACACACAAAACCGACCCCTGGACATGCCAGGATATTATAATGACATACTCTGTAGCCTGATCACAAAGGATCAGTAGGGTGTTAAGTGTGTAAAAGAGTATAACAGGGATTAGTGCTCATGTTCGGTGGTGTTTTTTAAAGAGTAGCTGAGAAGGAGTCCAGACTGAATCATGACACCTCCTTCAGCTATGTCATAAATAGCAATGTACACCCATATATGTCCTGAGTCAGGACCAACTGTACCTGACTGACAATGCCGACATCCTGACAGACAGGCCCATGTGTACATACCCACCTCCCACTGACAATAGGCCATATCATCATACCAGGAGATATCACATGTAGAATGGATGAGCATCTACCCCCACTGCCAAAAGCATGACAACAAGTGGAATACATTGATTCCCAATATGTGTCATGCATAAACTACAGAACAAACAGATCCTGCACCTGAGCAGTCAGCTGAGCCTCACCCCCTACACAGGATGTAGAACCATATAATGTGTCACAGCAACATATGGCACTCCCCACAAGTGTTGGTGCACAACACACCATGGGAAGTACAGTCCAGTATGCCTATGAAGTCTGAACTACAAGGTCATAGAGTCCATCATGGTTGCAGTCATAAACAGAGCTATTGGAAGCTGACATACACACAACCCTACCAACTGTGGTATGTTCATGTGCGGATCATGGTTCCCAAACATGCTAGACTGTTTGCAAGGCAGCCACCCAGGACATACATCAATGAACACATCTACACATGTCTCACATAGACTTTGAATAGCCCTTTATCAACATCCCAGACACATGTAGTATCCACAAAGTGAGTGTGTGTGTGTGTGTGGGGGGGGTTGTGTGTATGTGTGCAGTTTCCTTTGAGAGGTGTTCCCTTTTTGGAGACTGAGAAAACCCACTAAAAGAGGTGCATTCCTCTTTGGAGAGTCTGATGATGTCACCATCCTACAAATACAGCAGGAGAAGGAAAACCAGCCAGTAAAGCAAATAGCGTGCCATGTTAATGCATCTTTCTCTAGTATTATAACCATACCTTAGGTAGGGGTTTGAATCCTGCAAACGCTGGTTGTGTCAGGGGGTGTGTATATGTGCAATTGTCTTTGAAAGGTGTGCCCTTTTTTAGAGACTGGGAAAACACACTAAAAGAGGTACATTCCTCTTCGGAAAGACTGATGATGTCACCATCCTACAAATACAGATGGAGAAGAGAAACCACCCAGTGAAGCAAATAGCGCACCGTGTTAATGCATATCTCTCTCTAATATCATAAGATAGGTAGGGGTTTGAATCCTGTAAATGCTGACTGTGTGTGTGTGTCACTGTTGGTCAACGCTGTGTGGGTTTTGCTTTTACTATGGTATGACATATTATGATTACAACAGTAAGTGCATTGCACACATCAGGTATCTGCGTGACAAATATATATGTGTACATGTCCCCTCAATCAGTACATAGGTGTGAAGCCTGCATACTACATGAATACATTTGTTTCCATTGACAGGTTGTGCCGCTGCTTCTCAGATCGTAGGTCACATATCTATGTACGTGACAAGGCCGTACACTGTCGTGTTCTGTGGCCAAGGTCATCTGTGCCGCACACACCCATGACAGTTACTTAAGAGTAGTGTGAGTGAGGGTATATGCCTGGGGTATTTGTCAGACATGTTCATATACAACAACGACTGCCAATAATGGACAGTCTTTATAGGTGTACAACTGCCTTGTGGATATGCATTCAGGCCTCTAATGTCTTATGTGATACACCTTGGGACTCCACAATACCTATGGATATGTGGATACCAAGGGACACATGACATAACATGAGGCTGTATGTACACATTGGTACCCAACATACATGTTGAGGGCTAA
>NC_056744.1:1193759506-1193828516 GCF_019279795.1 Protopterus annectens
TGTCTCTGTCTGTCTCTCTCGCTCGCGCTCTCTCTCCCAGTTGGTGCAATGATATTATTGCATGTGTGGACAGTAGATACAGGCTGCTTTTCTAGGTATCTGCACATGTGCATGTGATGGCCTCTGCACCAATTGGTGCCCACCATTTAGTAATTGCATGCAGCCTGCTGTGTGGTAATTGCAGTTCTCACTGTGATTTCAGGACACTGCTATAAAATGATAGGTTAGGTAGGCATAGCCCTTTCAGTTTTGCAAGGTTGGGACCATGCTTGTTTGCTGTGGACACTGTTGTCTCAGTCAGAAGGTTGGTATATGTCTCGTATCTGGATTCTGAGCATATGTATTACTACACCTTTTCTGACATGTAAGCAGTGTCTACTCTCACTTATTGACATTTATCATTAAGTGGAATTCCCCACCTTTCTGCCTATTGCTACTACATTTCACAGGGAGTCTGAGGGGCACAGCTAACATTTGTTTGCAAATCAGGGATATCCCTGTAAACCAGTCACATTTGGGAGGTCTGGCCTCTGACCTATTCAAATATGTCAGTGTTTATCCTGCTCTGGTACTGTGTGGGGTTTGTAAGGTGCTACTGTAACATTATTCCCTACTAGCATGGCTGGTTCTCTTTTCACAGTCATGTCATGCAATTCCACAACACTTGCTGGTTAAGGGCCACAGAACATGATTTGTGTTTTGCCATTCCTGTTCTCCCTTTACATTCACTCATTGTTTACATTCACTCATTGTAATGCATGATATATTTCTTTCAGCACCAAGTTATTGTATATCTGCTGTGGTGTTGTGGTACTTCATGCAGACTGGTGAGTCCAAGGTCTGGGGTTCGAGACTGACAGGTGTATTTTATTTTGCTGCTGAGCAATACAAGGGCCCTGTCATACAGAGTGACTAAGGCACTTTTAAGCAGTTGTAAGTGCACCCCCGCTAACTACTGCTTAAAAATGCTTACTCCCACTAACCCCTACGCTAATTTCTTTGAAAGAAAAGAAAATGGGGAGATAGGAAAGTGGTGAAAAAGGGGGCACAAAGAGGGAAAAACAGTAAGGAAACCAGCTGGGATGTGCAGGTATGGTGTAGGGAAGGCCCATAGCTGCCCATTTCTGTACCAGCAACAGCTGTGCATATGTTCGTAATTTGGTGTGAAATTTGCAACCTTCCACCCCTGAGAGAGGGGTGAGGACAACAGAGTATGTTGTAGTGCCAATTATAATTATCAGTTTACATGTCCGGCGGACATGTGTGCGAAATGGGCAGCTATGTATGGGGCGTAATTTTTTTGTGGGAGCAGATTGCCTTTTTTTTTATTTTTTTTTTTCAGGTGAGAGTGGAATGTGAGGTAGGAGATGTAGGTATATTTGGGGAGGTAGGTTGGGGAGGTAAACAGACAAGTCAAACAAAACGCATACAGGGGTGGAATTTGACAAATGGGGTGGGTGAACACAATTGACGGGGAAGGTTGTTTGGAAATTACAAGCCCATGAGCCCACAGATGGTAACAGTGGAACTGAGATCCCCACCCATGGGCAGTCACCACTGCACCTTCACAGCCCCAAGGGTGGCTCTGCTGGGGGCTGCATAGGACGGGCAGGCTTACCCATGAGATGCGCCACTCTCGCCTCAAGCTGGCGTAGGGGATCATCGACTGAACACTGGATCTCCCTATGCACCACAACCCAGACACTTCGAAGGGTGACAGGTGGCCCTTCTCCACCCATGCTTACACGGGGGGGATGAGCTCCATCCCCTGCAGCGCTTCCACCCGAAGGTGGCACAGGACCAACGGAGGAGGGGAGCCCAGGCTGGGCACCAGACCTGCTGGTGCCAGGTGCACACTCCGGCTGAGGAGGGACAGATGGGTCTGCTGGGACCGGCCTTCCCATACGTTCTGTGATTAGGTGTGTTTAATTACAACATAAGCAAAACAGCATTCCAGATTAGTTGTAACAGCATGCAATAATATTCCCATAACCCAACACACCAAGGGTACAACAGTTGAACAGCAAGCATAACACATGCATATATTGAACCCCAGTGGTTATGCCAACAGCATGCAGGGATGTTTGGTAGCAACAGGCCACCATGATTGTGGTGTTCAAACAGGGCATATGCATCAACATGAATGCAAATATTTATAGAATAATAGGACATATGTCCCAACAAATATTTAAGATTACACATACCCATTGATGTGAGGAATTGCATGGTTTATGCACATACAGTAGGGTGTAGAAAATACCTCGGTTAACATCTTATAATTACCTTTTCGTCTACACTACATTCCTAGTGACTGCAAGTGCATATCCCCTACATGTATTATTACACTTGCCACCATACATTAGGTTGTGTAATGGGTTTGGCTAGTTCAATATATGCCTGACCTATATCTGATAAACTAACTGTCCAGGATGCAGATGTTACTGCTACATATTTCTTGATTGCATTTATATTTCTTTATCTACATATCTGGGATGTTTTAACATGACATTTTCACTTTGATTTATACAGAACCTTGCATTTCTTGACACACACTCACATTTTTGGGGAAAATATAACATGCTACACATGTGCCAGTTTTACTTATTCATGCCAGCCAGTAACTGACTGTTGTGGACTGTATATATGTTTCACAGCTACTAGCAATTCCATCACCCACTTTATATGGGACTGCACAACTCTGGGTTGCCAGTACATTTTCAAACAGTACTGTTTGTATAATGCAAGGGTACAACAACATTTCAGACTCTGTGACACAGACACACTCTGGGTTTTAGACCTTTATTAATGACATTACACACTTTTCCACAGGCTCACTCCTTTATTTGTTTTAACGGTGTATATGGCAGACATGTTCAAGACATATTATACCTTTATTAATAGGTTAGCACACTCTTTTTTCAGGCTCACTCACTTATTTTATATGACAGTGCCTGCAGAGATATTATTCCACATATACGTTACCTTTCTTAATGGGTTTCTACACTCTTTTTCAGACTCTCTGATGTTTTTATCTGACAGTACATGCAGAGGACTTATTCAGGCAATTTTATGGCTGTATTATTTGACTACAACACTTTCTTTCATGCTCTCTCCCATATTTTATATAACAATACATGCAGAATAATCACTAACCTGCCTGGTGGCACAGCCTTAGCAACCTATCAGCATAGGCTTGCTAATTCATAGCATGGTCACCTGCAGCTGTAAAGTAAATGAGGGGATATTGAGACATACCTATCCATTATACATACTCCATTATCAATTCTTACATACTGCATTCCATGGCTACATACTCAGTTGTGGGGCATCCCACATCCCACGGGCCTCCTGTATCCACTGGTTCAGGCGGTCCTGCTTTCATCTCTTCAGGTCTGCATGGTAGTGACGGACCTGCTCACCAGTCCGAGGAACGCCTGTGGCACTGGTGAGGTCACGAGCTAACCGGTTCCAAGCCTCTGCCTTGTACTCCGTCCCTTGGAACTGGCCCTGCAGGAGTCTTGACTCGTGACAGTGGACAAGGAGCCAAACCATGTATTTGGACTCCTCGATGCCCCAACGTTGCACTCGGAAGCGTGTTCCCTCTCCGACACCAGACATTCTAACTGCAGATGTGAGCTACAATCAGTTATGGCCTGTATTCCCGCCTGTGGTGCTTAAATATGCCGCATTTCCCGCACTTTTTTGTGATTGGCCATTTTGTAAAATTCTCGGCTGACTGCAGACCTGCTTAGTAATGGTTAAACTATCATTCGTAAGTATATGAATGTTAACAGTGGATGTTTCCCCTATGTTGTCATGGCTTAGTGGTTCTGTACTTTGCTTCTGATGCACAGGATCCTGGGTTCGAACTTTGTCATTCATTTTATTTTCATACTATCCAGACAGGCTAGTGTGTGTGGCTGCATTGAAGCAACTTTGCTCTACGTTGCTCCTTGGTGCCCTACGGTGCCCTGGTTGGCGTGGCGCGCACGTCCGCGCAAACACATTGTGCTAGGAAAAGTGCTTTTAAACTTTGGGCAACTCTATTGCACTGGGTAAATCGCTATTAAACTATGGGCAACTCTGTTTAGCTGGGTAAAGCGCTATTAAACTATGGGCACCTCTGCTTAGCTGGGTAAAGTGCTATTAAACTATGGGCACCTCTGTTAAGCTGGGTAAAGCGCTGCTTAACGGCAGGCTATTATATATATGGATCCTTTAAAAATATATATTTTGTTCACTCATACATTAGCCATTTCACCGCTTTTAATATTTTAATCATATATGTCTGGTATTATTTCAAATACTGATTTAAAACATAAATAAGAAGGGGAGTGGTGGGACTCAAACCGTGAATGCCTCCTCTTTGTGCATATGCTCCACCATTACGCTATTGCAATTTGGTGTGATTTGCATAAACATTCTTTCTTATGCTCTTTCATGTCAGAATTGCTAACTATAGCTAAGCAATGGGCACACCCGTGCACACACATGCAAATACGGGCAACTATATCGTGGATTTAAAAAAAATAAATAAATATTTTACTTTTTATAACTGTGATGGGGGTTTACAGTGTCAGGGTGTGTGGTGTTGGGTGCAAGTACATTTGAGCGAACTCACTCTTGTGTGTTGACATTTTGCTTTTACTACACTTGCAGGGGCGTGGACATTTAGACTGCTCGGCAGTCGGACACGCCCCCTGCTTTCATACTCGGTCCGTGTAGGAGTTACGGTTGAGTCAGCATGCCCTCATGAATATTCATGGCACGCTGACATCATAATGTTCAACTGCAGCCTCCGAGTAAGACTTATTAAGTCTTACACGGAGGATTCGTGAACCTGGGGGAGTGGCATTTGCAACTAGAGAGATGGCAAAACTCTTTAAATTAGCACAACCTCCTGAGATTGAGAGGGTGCATGGTGGGAATAATACAAAGATCCCATCTAACTTGCCAAAATAATTTATCTTTAAATGCATTAATTATGTGGACAGAGATACTATATTAAGGCTGCATGAGAAAGTTGTCCCACATGCACATTTGCAGTGTCCAGTGTTCAGTTTGCCCCTGACTATAGCTAAGCACTGTTTAAAAAGTGGAAAGCTGTAGTTCCTGTTTTAATGTAATTCAAAGACCAGGGCTAGCAAGGTTGAACTGCATTTCCCTGCCTTGTTATGGCCCAACATTCCATATCTGTGGGTAAGAGAAAGTCTAAAGGGCCCACTATGATGACTTGTGGTGAATCTACATGACATGCAGCGACTTCTTCTAAATCTACCCCATGGTCAGCATTAGCAATGGAGAATAGATTTTTGCCCCTGGTGGATATGTCTAAGGAAGAAAATGAGGATGCCTTGGAATTTGTGGGACCTGACCACCTTCCAGCAAACATGTAAAATTGTGAAAAGGAACAGGATTTGGCTAGTTTGATTCAGGTTGTGGCAGAGGTCACAGTCAGTCCCCCACCAACAGCATGACAACTTTTTCTCCCCTACCAGGCATAAGTATTATGGTAACTCTGCTAATATCAGTGTTTGGGGCTGCTGCAACTGAGAACTGTAATATTTCCCTTTCAGCTCTACAAGCATGAGGAGTATGTCAGACCCTGGGGCTTCAGTTTTGGTGCAACAGTGTTTTAGTTTGAAACACTGAGGTTTCATTCATCCAATACAGCTTCATTGATGACACTCCTGCCCAAATATTTGCTGTAACTTAGCTTAGCAGTAATCAAACAACCCTTATTTAACCTCTAACATGATTGCTGATATCCAAAAGGACACTTAGTCCACTATTTCCTGTTTGGGTCTTGGAGAGAATATTTAGTCTACTATTCCCTATTTGGGTCCAGGGGGAATACTACTATCCCTCAACTTACCACTGGCTAGTCTGGACATACTGATTTATGGACCACCTGTTTCTATTGCTGGACCCATGTGATAAATGGAGCACTGAGCTGGCAGGATGGGTTTACTTCCATGCTGACATCTGGACTCCAGATAACAGAATAATAGGTTGGGGATAATCTTCACTGCAACATGGCATGCATCCACCCTATGAAAACGACATCTACAAGTGTGCATATTTAATCTAACAAGCACAGTGCAGTAATAACCAAACTGTTTCCTGTTCCTAATTTGATGTATTAGTTCAGTTGCTGTTTGTGACTTTTATTAATTTAGATTTGAGTAAATGGATAAGACACTGCAATGGCAGGCACTGGCATGGAATTCACATGTAAAAATGCACTGTATACTTTATAAGTTGCTTAGAGAAAAATATTCACTTGACCTGTTTACAAGACACTAAGTTGAAAGAAAGTAAATTACCACAACTGCTAAGGGGGGGGGGGGAGGTACACTGCTGCCTGTGGCAAAGCAGCCTCAACAGGGGTACTAATCCTAGTGAGTAATGTGTTAAACTGGGAAAAACAAAGTCTAAAGAAGGATGTGGAAGCCAGATAGGTGGTGTTTAAAGTTTGTGGTCTGCAGGGCTGCATACTGCATGCTGTTAGCAACCTTCTATGGTCCAAGTACCGAGGATATTAAGCATTTTGCCTCATTCTACAAAGCAATGGAACTGAGGGTGGTGCTATCTCCATTTGACTATTGGAGGGGATTTAATATTGCATTGCTGGCAGTGCAAACATTGTGTCTATAGACAATCACTGCTGAAGTGACACCCTGACCCCATGTGCAAAAATGTGAAAAAGGAGTTGTGGATGGATGGATGGATGGATGGATGGATGGATGGACGAACTGGATTGCTTTTTGGACTGAATACCAATGTGTAGGGCTAGGTTAGGTAAGAACAGAACTCAAGTAGGAGAGTTGACATTGGAGTTCCACTGGCTGATATTTGGAGGGCAGTAAATCAAGGGAAAAAAGTGTTTACATACTTTGCCCCACAAAAGTAAGATTGATTTTTTCCTCCATAGCCAGCAGTGAGTTCATGGGATAAAGATGGTTTGCATTCAACCAGATGCTTTTTTGAATCACTGCAAAGTTATTCTTCAGTGGGATACAAACACCCTTGACCATTTAACATACAAGTATGGGCTTGATCCACTATTATCTGTCCACCAGGTCTGTCATGGGGAAATCAGACATTAGGTTATACAGTTCTGGGATGACTTGCAATCTTTAGCAGCAAGCACTTGAACACTTTGAAATATGTTTAAGCTTAATGTAATGGGCTTTGTGAAATATCTACCACACAAGGAATTATGCAGCAGGGCTAAGGAACACAGAATAGCTGAAACTAAGCTTGCTACCCTTCAGAATCAATATACACACTCTCAGCCTGCTAGCAGGGAGATGTATTGATGGAAATAGATACCATCAAAAAGGAAATCAGTGCTTGAAGCTATGCTAACCAGCAACAAAAATGGGATAAGTTTAAGTTATATCATTGGGCAACCTTAACCCACTCCCCAATGCTCCTAGCTGCTTGACTAAATAACTGTACGATGGAATATTCTATATTATCCTTACAGCAACCCTTAGAGGTAATTGCATTTTTTGTGAATGGCACAAATGAATGCATGAGGTAAACTTGCGGGGCAGTATATCAACATCCTTCCTCTATACAGAAGAGTTTGTGAGAGTACTTTTCTTTTTTTATAGTCTGGACTCAACTCAATGAGGAAGCGTCTGTGCACCTGGACAGCCCTATTTTACTAGGACAGGTACTTAAGGCAATTAATGACCTTAAGGCTCTGAAGGCCCTTGGACCAGATGACATTCCAGTTGATTTTTTTAAGGTAACAAAAGGCCTAGTAGCAACAAGACTGTTGTAGCTTTATACAGAGTTAATGAGTCATAAGGAAGTTACCCCCCCCCCCCGCCGCTAGAGAAGCCAATATCATCTCCTTTCCTAAGGAAGGAAACAATAAACAAAATCTGTTGAGTTATCGACCTATTTTTTTTTAATGTCAGTAGAAACTACGGAGGAAGCTAAAATACTGGCAAATAGGTTAAATAACTATAGCCAGAATTTGGTGGGCTTTTTTGCAGCAAGGGCTCATTCCTAACAGACAGGGAATTCTAGGCTTCATTAAGTTATTCTATGTCAAAGGAAAAAACTTCAAAGACCAATACACATAAGGTTCAGTTAAGGCATATTTAATTACTTGCTGCAATGAGACAAAAACATGCAAATACAAGGATTTGTCTAACTACTAACAGGAAGTATGCTTATTCTTATGCTGTTTTACAAGACATGGCCTTCTATGGCTGACGTAATCAAACACAACTTTCAGTATTGTTCTACAGCAGATGTTACTCAGATTTTCTGCTGACATGACTAGATTTGTGAGAAACTTTTGAGAAAAACAACCTGGCCTTGGTGGGCACTAATTTGTTTACAGGCTTCTATTGTACAGTGTTACATTTCAAGGTACTCTTCTAACTCAGATACAAGCAAATGCTGATTGCAGTTCATATTTTCAAACAGGCTTTGTCCTAATTATCTATAGCTTCTACAGCTGTGTATTTTCTCACAGCACAAACGGAACTTCTTGTCTAAGCTTCATACAAGTAGTATTGTTCTATTCATTATTTTCCTAACATAAGCAGGAATCATTTGCTTCTCAGTAAATTTCCAAGGCACAAGCAAGATTTTAGCTAACAATACAAGGTCAGAAAGCATCTGCAGTTTGTACAGATTTATGCAGTATGAAATAGAATAAATGTGTTAACCCTTTTCAAGCTCTAAATGCACTAAGCATATTACTAATACACACATTAATGCATATTTTTCTGACATTTCCCCCCTTTTAATACTTTTATTCTACTTTCAAAATAAGCATAAATAATTTGTTTTCTTCTCCTAACCTCTTCCACTTAGGATTTGCAGTTAAGAGAGTCACTCAGTTTAAACTCATGAAAGCATTTTCAATCTTTTAACAGTTCTTCAAACTCAGTACTTTGATATAAGGTTTCAGAAACTGACATGTCTATAAAGTCTTTTATCAGTCTTTTCATGCAGGGGATGCCACAACAAACACATACTCCCAGTAGGAGCATTCCTACACAAATGGCAATCAGGATGTTCATTAGGATGGTACCCCACCCCCCAAACCATTTCTGGAAAAAGTCCGTCAGTGGGTTTGGGCCTGGTTTGGTCATGGCCGACACTTGCTGAATTATCTCAAGATGATTGTCTATCTCGTGTTTCTGGTCAGTAATATACGAACAGCATTCTTCTTGGATTAAAGCGCAAGTACCACCTCTCGCCGCTAGGGTGAAGTCGAGAGCCATGCGGTTTTGAAGCACTACAGTTCTCATAGCATTCAGTTCATCAGTCACCAATTCAAGAGCGGAAAAAGTTGCATTACTCATTACTTCGAGAAGTTTCAACAGTTTTCTCAGCTCCCAGATCGATTTCACTGCTCCATATGCCGGTAATATGCCTGCCCACAATATAACGCTATCACTCAAGTCCATATGTGTCAGTCCTTTGCCTATGGAATGATGGTCTTTCCAACGTGCATCGATTTGTCCCACTGGATTTATAGGTTTCTTGACGACCTCACGGACATTTCAAATTTTTCCTCGAGGCAAAACTTCAGTGTGTCGTATGGCCGGAACCAGGTAACCCAAGAAACAGCTGCCGGACCAATTCTCAGGTAACCATTTCTATGCCTTTCTGCCACACACAAAATAACAGTCCTCTACTTTAGTAGTAACTTTGCTATGAATATACACTCGCCTTGCATGAAACATTTTTCTATCAATTATAGACAGTTGTTTATAAAGAACAGAATTATGTTTTACTTCATCAAGTGTTTTGTGCATCAATCCAAGAAATGAATCATAATTTGTATTACAATAAAAATCTACATTGTTACCTTTAGTGTAACATTTATAAGGAACAGTCACATTGCAATTGCTCCAACCCACCTGAACAGTATCATTTTTATAAAAACACAGAGTTCCCTTTTGTGGAACAGACAAGTGCAATGCTATTTTATCTTGTGATGTAATGGTTGAGGTATCATAAATCAAGTTCTCCCAGGTCTCATTGACCCTTAGGGGGACTGTAGTCATTAATAACCCCCCGTATGCTGTCGACAAAGCTGTGCAAATCCAGCCATTCCAAACATTGAAAGTCTCAGCATACACATATTTAATTGCCTGGTAAGTGTTAAAGTTTGGATGCCAGTCTATGAGTAACGCTTCACATTTATTCAGTTCAGTCTGTGTGGCTGGGAAAAGGAAAGGCCACAACAAAAAGATTATTGTCACTAGTACAGTTAACAGGATGATTATGCAATAATTCTGAGGAAAGGGTTGTTCTGCATTCCTGTTTCTTCTGGACTCTATCATTTTTACTCTTGGCACGTGACAAGATTTTTGTCCAGTTCAAAGTTTTTGACTAATTTACAGTGCATCAGGTGGATCCATGAGGCGCAGTCCGCTATCTTGACTGCAGTGGATGTCGACAGAAGCACTTGATATGGACCTTCCCACTTTGGTGATGTCCAATTCTTTTTCTTTACTGTCTTCACCCAAATCCAGGTTCCAGGGGACACTGACACTTTCTGACGGTCTGGTTCGTTCTTTATCTGAAACAGAATTTGACTGCAACAAATGTTTAGAATTTAGCAAGTTTCACATATACTCAGCTAGTGTACTGTCAGCTTCCTGGTCTGCGGGCATGAGAGATTTCCACTGAGGTATATAATAAGACCTTCCAAATAATTTTTCAAAACGAGTCAATCCTTTTGCATTCGGAACAGTTCTCATGCTCAAAAGTGCCAGGGGCAGACAGTACACCCAATTTATCTGTGTTTCTACTATTAACTTCCTTAGCTTATTCTTTAAAATCCCATTATGCCTCTCTACTAGCCCTGCAGATTGTGGGTGATACACACAATGATTTTTTAAAGAAATACCAAAATGTCTACTTAACTGTTGTATGTTCTGGTTTACGAAGTGTGTGCCGTTGTCACTGTAGATCCTTTCTGGAATGCCGAATCTAGGGATGATTTCTTTAACAAGAACTTTGGCCACAGTTGTCACGCCTAGATTTTTAGTCGGAAAGGCTTCCATCCATCTGGAAAACATATCTACAATGACAAGACAATACTTCTTATTTTCACATTTATTCAACTCTATGAAATCCATACAGATACTATGAAATGGATACGGTGGTGTAGGGAAACTCCCTTGCTTGGACTTTAATGCCCCTTGTGCATGATGTTTATTACAAACATGGCACATCGAACAGAATTTTTTAGAGTAATTTAAGAATCCATATGTCGTGAACACTTGGTTCACCAGCTGTACCATCCCCCCTGTTGAGAAATGGCACTGCCCATGGCTCAACAAAGCTGCATATCCGAACAAATTAAACGGCAATATCGGTTTCCCTTCTTTTCGAGAATTGCTCCTCGTTTTACCCATCTTTGATTTTCAACTTGTGTAGTAAGTGTCTGCATTGTCTTTAACATTTCTAAGTCTAAAATCTCAGAGGGTTGTAATTCCTCATTTAAAAGAAATACTTCTGAGGATGCCTGCTTTGCAGCTGTATCAGATCTCGCATTACCTTTTGAAATCCTGTCCTGTTGCTTGGTATGAGCTGTGCATTTACAAATAGCTACTTTCTGAGGTAACTGAATAGATTCTAAAAGATCTAAAATAAACTGTGCATGATTGATTGGTTTGCCAGTAGATGTTATCATTCCTTGATTTTTCCACTGTTGCGCAAAAACATGTACAGTAGAAAAAGCATACTGGCTGTCAGTAAAAATGTTCACACATTTACCCTTTGCTAAGGTACATGCCCGTGTCAAGGCAATCAATTCTGCTGCTTGTGCAGATAAATTGTGTAGTAAAGATTTTGCTTCTATAATATCAGTATCAGAAACTACTGCATATCCTACCAGGTTCTTTTTTGCAGGACCCCTTTTGCATGAGCCATCCATATAGTATGTCACCTCGGCATCATCCAAGGGAACATCTGTAAGGTTTTTTTCTTGGCAGTGTCTTTTGCTCAATCACCTGCAGGCAGCTATGTGGTGTGCCATCTGCAGGGGTTGGGAGCAAGGTAGAAGGGTTCAAAGTCATACATCGTTCAATTGTCATATGAGGTGGCTCAACAATATAGTCATACAGGAAAGATGCCTAGCAGGGGAAAGATATGCTACCTTCTCTTGCAGTAAAATAATCGTGACTGCATGAGGCACTCTCAATGTGAGAGGGTGGAACAAAACTACTGAGGCCGAAGCCTGTACTGCCATTGCAGCTGCAACTCCTGCTTCTACACAGTGGGGTAAAGACCGTGCTACTGGGTCCAGTTGTGATGAATAATAAGCAATAGGGTGTTGCTTGTCCCCATGCTGCTGTGTTAACACTGATGTCATATAACCTTGTTTACAATCTACAGTTTGGAAAAAACATTTATGATAGTTTGGTAATCCCAAAACTAATGAGGACGCTATTAACTGTTTCAGTTTGCAGAAAGTAGATTCTGCTTCTGGTGTCCATTGTAACAAATCCTGTGCTGCCATAGGCTTTTTATAAATCAGGTTAGTCAATGGTGCAGATTCCAAGGCATAGTTTGGAATCCAACTCCGACAAAAATTAGTCGTACCCAGGAAGGACATAATTTCCTTCTTGGTAGTGGGTTTTGGTGCTTGCAAAATCGCTACTTTTCTGTCCTCATCTAATATCCTACCCTCCTTGGATATTACATATCCTAGGTATTTAACTTGTTTTTTCCAAAGCTGCAGTTTATTTTTGTTTACTTTATGTCCTTCAGTGGCTAAAAATTGTAATAGCGCTATGGTGTCTTCTTTACAATCTTGCTGGGTGGGGGCCGCCAGCAGGATATCATCAACATAAAGCAAAATCTGACTACTTCTTGGTGGGGTAAATCCCGCCAAGTTGCTTGAAATTTCTTGTGAGAATATTGTTGGACTTTCACAATACCCCTGTGGTAGTCGCGTATATGTATACCTTTTCCCCTGAAATGTGAATGCAAACCAATACTGGCTGTCAGGGTGTATCGGTTTCAAGAAGAATGCATTGCTGATATCTACCACAGAAAAATATTTCTGTTGAGGTTTTAAATCATTCAACAGGGTGTGTGGGTCTGGCACCTTAGGTGCCCTTGGTATTACTGCGTCATTTACAGCTTGTAAATCTTGGACCATACGCCACTCTCCATTTGCTTTCTTAACAGGAAATAAGGGTGTGTTACATGGTGAATCAGGAGATTCCACCAGCACCCCTTCCTTAAGTAAAGCTGCTATAATAGGTTTGATTCCTACCTCTGCATCTTTTCTTAAGGGATACTGTCTTTTTTGTGGTCTAAATGCTGACTTTGGCGTTATAGTAACTGGACCCGCTGTACAAATAAGTCCTACATCTGATTTTCCTGTTGACCAGAGAGTTTCTGGTATATTCTGTAAGGCATTCTCTTCCTCCTTCAATAGGAATGCTAATCAGCTGTCCTTGCTAGACTGCAAGTGCACAGCTGGGTGGGTCTGAGTTATCCAATTCAGCTTCTGCATTTGTATTCCCTGTTCTGACAGTTCTAACTCTGTCTGTTTTTCCCATCTCAAAACTTTTTCTCCTAAGTCTACCCATTTTACATTCTTGTCCTTAGTTAAGCTAACATGTGGTAATCGATTAGATTTATAGAGTGCAAAGAACTCCTGAGGCAATGAACAGCTGGCTACACTGTTCCCTTCCATGTCCCAGTACAGATTACGTAATATCAATCTGTTTGCAAGATTTCTAAACAATTCTTGCTCATATTCCTTATCAGGTCCTGGTGTGTTACAATAATACAGAGTACAGTGCAACAAATGCTGTTTATCAATGTCAAGGGAGGGGAACTTGTTGATGGCTACGTTCATCAGCTCTTCGGTCACTGCCCCTGGACCAGTTGTAACCAAGTCCTGGCTGTACCAATAAAACATTTTACCCCCTGTTTGCACTGCAAATGTATCAATTTGTCGCTGGGCTTCCATACCCTGCATAGTTGGAACTACTGCTATACCAAATAGCTGCATAAGGTCTCCGCCCAAGAGGTTTACTGGACATTTTGCAGAAACAACAATTTTGCTTTTCTGGGTCAATCCTGAAACAGAATCAGTTATCACAATATTATGGGAGAGGGGCTCCCGATACAGCTGTCCATTAGCTGCTTTCACTAATATGTAATCAGGTGACTCTGAGTTCTCTGGCAGTTTGGAGGGATGTATCAGGGTCCGTGATGCCCCTGAGTCACACAAGAATCTGACTTCCCTCCCTTCTACCAGGAGTGTAACTTCTGGTTTTGTGTCTGCTAAATAGAGCTCTAAGCTCAATAAAGCCAAATCTAATATTTCATTTTCTTCACTATCTGTGACTTCCTGCACTTCCTCTATTTCTTCTGTCACATTCTGTACTCCCTCTATCACATTCTCATTTGTCCCTTCTCTGCTATCCCCTTCTAGTGATTCCTGACTATCATATAGTCAGTTCTCACCCTCCTTATCTTCCGTGATTGCTTTCTTGTTTTTCTTGCAATCCCTTGCCAAGAGTCCCTTTTTACCGCATTTAAAACATTCACCCCTTTCCTTTCGCCCTTCAAAGTCCTCCGATCACTGATCAGATTGTTTGTTTCCCTGGGCATTTCTCTTGCCCTTTTTCCCAGACTGTACTACATAAACTTCTGCTCCATCTTCTACAGAAAATACTTGGGCTTTCTTTTTCATTTTGCTATTAAAATGCCTTTCGGCATGCCTAGCATATTCAAGTAATGTCTGTAACCTGCTTGTACGATGATCTACCATGTGCTTTGTAATAAAGCTGCTTATGGGTGCAATACTGCCTTTCATAAATGCATTCTTTAACTGCTACTCATATGGGGAATCATGTGTCTGATCTTCAGGAACCTGCATTCCACAATGGTTATTAAAACATTTTAATAGTCTGGCATAATATCTGTCAATAGTTTCACCTTCCTGTTGGATGCATTGATTAATTCAAGTCCAGTCTGCCCTAGGCTTCCATTTCTCAGAGATGCGGTCTGTAAGACCTTTCATTCTGTTGTCTAATTCTGTGCTGCTATGTGGGAGGGGCCTGAGCGCAGCGTAAAGGGGATTCCAGTCACCACTAATCATGTGCCAATCTGGTCCCACAATTTGTCTGCCTACTTTTTCTACCTCTTCTCCGTTTAAATTATAACTTAACTTCATTCCTTGCAAATCTTCTAAAAACTTTCTAAAATTAACTTTTGGATTGGGAATTCCCTCAATGGCTTTCCGGATGTCTTCCGGAGTCCAGGGTCTATACACTAGAATAGTCGGGTTCTGACCTTCTTGCCCTGCCTGAGGATTAGGCACTTCTATAAGTGGGCATATTTCTTCTTCACTCATAAATCATGAATTTCTACCCATTTGATATAACTCAATGTTCCCTTTTGAGTTACCTGCCCGTGTTCGAGACCTGGTCTCGACAGGATCTCTAATAAACGGTTTCACTTTTGTAGTGTCTCTACTTACAGTGACAGCTGGATATCGCAGGGGTGGACTAACTTGTTCACTTGCCTCATATTCTGGTAAGGGAGGTGGAGGGGCTGATGCTATTACTAAGTTATTGTCCTCCTTATCTAAAAACATTGCTTTTGAATTATTACTCTTTTGTTCCCTTCAGTTTACTTCCTCAATCCACCTGTGTCACTGTGGAATTCCTAATTGACGTTGCTTTTTTACCCGACCTTTAGAATCGGTTTTAAGCTGTTTGACAAGTTTGACAAGTGAGAATTTTTCTAGTTTACCATCAAATTCATACTTATTAACCCATTTTGAGTAGTATTTAATATTATCAATTCGCTGTGACTGCATGTATTTCGCATCTTCGGTTAACGGCGGACTTTGGGATCTTTTTGTACAATTATTACCCATTTTGTTCTACCCTTTTAATCATTACATAACTCCTTATTTTTAATGTGGCACCATGGATTTTGTTATAGTCTCTTCAGAATGACTGCCTACCTGCTCTGTTTCCCTGATCTATGACAAGACAGCAATATTTTTGTCCCTGACTTGTATAAACAAAGTCTTAACAAAATAAATACAAATCTAGTCCCTGATCTAAAACAGAAAAACAAAAGGTAGATTCACCGTACCTGAGCCTTCGTGATTGATCACCTGGTTCGAGTAAACCCGTCCTTCAGTCGCAGATCAGAAAGTGGCTGGCCTCTTTTGTACGACAATTCAGTCAGAGGGCTTTTCAACTAAGAAGAACCGATGTGGTTTCTTCCCCGTACGGTTTCAAGCCACCTGGTCTGTCTGATCCGAGGCGAAGTGAGGGTTTCCGGTCCGAAGGACCAATCTGTCAAAGGAAAAAACTTCAAAGACCAATACACGTAAGGTTCAGTTAAGGCACATTTAATTACTTGCTGCAAGGAGACAAAAACATGCAAATACAAGGATTTATCTAACTACTAACAGGAAGTATGCTTATTCTTATACTGTTTTACAAGACATGGCCTTCTATGGCTGACGTAATCAAACACAACTTTCAGTATTGTTCTACAGCAGATGTTACTCAGATTTTCTGCTGACATGACTAGATTTGTGAGAAACTTTTGAGAAAAACAACCTGGCCTTGGTGGGCACTAATTCGTTTACAGGCTTCTATTGTACAGTGTTACATTTCAAGGTCCTCTTCTAACTTAGATGCAAGCAAATGCTGATTGCAGTTCATATTTTCAAACAGGCTTTGTCCTAATTATCTATAGCTTCTACAGCTGTGTATTTTCTCACAGCACAAACGGAACTTCTTGTCTAAGCTTCATACAAGTAGTATTGTTCTATTCATTATTTTCCTAACATAAGCAGGAATCATCTGCTTCTCAGTAAATTTCCAAGGCACAAGCAAGATTTTAGCTAACAATACAAGGTCAGAAAGCATCTGCAGTTTGTACAGATTTATGCAATATGAAATAGAATAAATGTGTTAACCCTTTTCAAGCTCTAAATGCACTAAGCATATTACTAATACACACATTAATACATATTTTTCTGACATTCTGCAGCATTCAAAGGTTATCACAGAGGAACCAGGAACCACGTATAGCTCTCTTCATTGATTTAAATAAAGCATTTGGCTCCTTTTACTGGGAGTACTTATAGGCAGTCCTCCAAGCTTTTGAACTACCACCTGAGTTTATTATGTGGTATCAGTTGTCATATAAATTCTCCAAAGCCGGGGTGGTCACCTTTCACTCCATATCGGAACCCTTTGGGTTATTTAGAAGTGGGCAGCAGGGGTATTGTCTCTCGCCATTACTATTTACTTTGGCAGTAGAAGGACTGAGTCTTTATAGAAAGCCGAATTATTCCTGCTGAGGTATTCCCTCCACAGCAGATGATAATTTAGTTGATGCCTGGTATACAAATTATTGCTCCCTGTGGATACAAGATCTAAAACCACCTACCAGAGGTATTGCAGGCCTTTCAATAATTTGCAGAGGTTTCAAATCTCACAGTAAAATGGGAGAAGACTGTGGTGTTCCCACTGAATGACGTAAGTCAAACCGTAGAAGTCCTTTTACAGATTTTAGCATGTGCTAGCAAACAGAAGTGGTGTGGTTGGGAGTAAAGCTGTCACAATTTTGGGGATAGTGCAGTAAGAAATTTTGAAATCCATACAACTTCTATTTCAAGACAACTGCAGGTCTTGGGGGACACCAAAAATTGTTTCAGTAAAGATGGTTTTGTTGCCCAAACTTTTGTTCTTAATGAAATGCATCCTCTCCATTGGTGAATGCCCTATTGTAATCAACCAAAGAAGTATAGCCACATTCCTTTGGGATGGCACTCACCCCAGGATTGAAAGAAAGAAAGAAAAAAATTAACAGCAATTAAGAGTTATGGGGATCGAGCTTACCAGTGCTAAAACATTACTCCAGAGCTTCTGATCTAATACATTTCATAATAGTAAGGAGGCATCTAAGACTGGGTTGGCTTTGAGTGTATTTGGCCCTGACCCTACTGGAAGTAGTTTACCCTGAGGGTAAAGAAATGTAGACAGTGTGGGACCCTCGAGGCTGGAAAAAGAAATTCAGGAAGCTCTTAGGCATGACCTCACATCCAGCAGGCATAAGTGATATTTGGGCTTGGATCTGGACCCATGATAACACTATAATAGACAATAAGCTAATATTCTGGGATGCATTGATCTGAAGGGACATCTTGTTTTGGACAGATCCCTTCGCTGGTACCTACAAAATCTTGCTGACATTTATGGAATGTCAACAGAAATGTACAAAGGTTACCTGGCCATGGAGGTATTATCTTCAGTTAATTACCATAGGTAGTAGGAAAACTGGTAATGAGTGAGGCTAAACCCCACATTTTGTCCCATACATACAGGCACTTAGATAGTTACAGTATTATTGTATTTGAAAACTATCACCATAAATGGTCCCTGCTGCTTTGTCAATCTATGAAGGTGGCTCAATTATCATGGTTCCCTAATTAATGCAGATGGCAAACAATATCAGAGAGTATCGTCTTTGTTCAGTTTAAAAAAATGTAATTTTGGTAATGAGCTCTGCTTCAATTCAAAGAGCTGGGTAAAGGGGATGGAAAATGCTGGTGATGCAAAGCTCTTGATGCCACTTACCTGCATGAGTTATGACAAGATCCCCAGAGTAGTATTATATGGGCAAAGGTCTACAAAACAGCATCCTGGGCAACCAGAAATGACATTCCCCCAGTGTCTGAGGCTACGTTTTGTGTGTTAGGTCTTCCCTCCACTACTTCCGCTATTAGAGGAATCATGGTCATCATCATAGACTGGCAAAGCAGTAAGAACTGGTGATAGTTTTCAAGTTATTTATTTATTTCTTAATTATAATCACATGAATAAAATAAATAAATAAATAAAATGAAAATCTGGTTGATGTTTGCGTAGCTCACTATAACCCCCCTCTTATTTAAGAACAGGAGGAGTTTTCATGGACATTTCTATTCATTGTTATGTAGATAGGTTATGTGTATCTTTGAATAGTTCAAAAAGTTTTAAGGACAATGAATGAGTTCTAGTCAGTTCTCCTCTTTGCCTGGAAAAACTCGAATAACTCATTTATAAGTCTAGTGATGTTCTCCAGTAGGGTGGTAGCTCTGATCAGAATATAGCTATACAGTGGACAGGTGGATTACTGCCTACCAAAAGAATATTTGTGAATGAGTATATTATGTTAACTTTAGTAACAAATTTATGTTATATATATATATATATATATATATATATATATATATATATATATATATATATATATATATATATATATATATAGGCCTACTTCTAAATTTCAAAACTTTCAAAAAGTCAACTTTCTTATGGTCAAGACTATAAGAGCAAAGTTTTGAAACTTCAAAATTTAAAAAAAAATCTTTTTGTTTGCAGGGATGCAAGCCCCGCTGCACATGCTATTCAAGGGGCTGTGGCCCCCACGCTTCCTGCTAATTAAATATACCAAGTCTGAGATCACACTACAGCAAGGAAAATGGTAAATATACCATTAGGCTCTGTATGGTGATCTCTATATGAATGGTTTGAAGTTTCAAAACTTCGATCTTATGGTCTCAACCATAAGAAAGTTGATGCTTTGAAAGCTCAAAATTTAGTAGACCCAGATATATATATATATATATATATATATATATATATATATATATATATATATATATATATAAAATTATTTATTATTTATTTATTTATTTATTGCATTTGTTTACCAGGAAAGTCCACTGGGCCTAGGTGAGCCCATTTTCAGTGGAGGCCCGGGGAGGAAAGCTCCACATAAAAGTCAACATTACAGAAATACAAATATCAAAAATATAAATATCAAAAATGTAGCACTATTTACAGTTTTTTAGCAATTCCAATGCAGTTTTATGGTAGTCCATCAATGATATTAACATGTACTTTTGGTCATATAGATGCCATAGACATTACTGGCTGGGAGGCAGAAAAAACAGTAACATTGTATACAATTATTTACATGCATTTAAATCTGTGTAGGCAGTGTAGTAACAGTCATAGGTATGGCTGCAGACCTGCTAAGAATGCATACCTGTAGCCCCAGAGAGTGGGAGAAGTGAGAAGAGAAGAGTTATTTTTGGCATGGGCATAACCAGCAGGTAGAGAGGTGTTGTCTGAGGGATTTATTAAAGAGAGCAGGGTATGAGATGGAGGTTATTCAGGTTGGGAGGTTATTCCAAAGTTTGGAGGTAGTGAAGGAGGAAAGCATTTGGACAGCTGGAAGTTGAGATTTATTGACTTAAAGTAGAATTTTGTTTTTAGTTCTAAGATGTCTGTTTGGATGGTACAGAGTTAATATAGAGGAGAGAGCTGGACAAGCTGTTGGTTTATATATTATTTTATGTGCAGTAATTAAGTGGAGGTAGTTGAGATAGAGTGGAAGTTCAAGCCAGTTTAGTTGTTGCAGTGAGGAACAGTGATGTGATGAAGATCTAGCATTTGTTCCAAATCTAGCAATTTTATTGTAGCATATATCATGTTTGTTTTTTAGTGAAGAGTGTATATTAGTCAGGATAGTGGCACCATATAGGAGGGATGGAAGTAGGAAGACAGAGGCTAATGTTCTTTTGGCAATGTTATTTAGGTAATAGCTATGTCTGTAGAGGGTACCTAGTTTCTGGTGTGTCTTTTTGATGTTATTGAGTATGTGGGGTTCAAAAGTTAGGGTTTCATTGACAGTGACTCCTAACAGTTTAGTACTATGGACTTCTATGGAGGTATTATTTTAGGAGAGGATAGAGAATTCAGCCCTGTTCAAGGGTGTTGTTTTTTTGGGAGTGAATACTATCAGCTTGGTCTTGTTTGGGTTGAGAGTGAAGTAATTATTTGACATCTATTTTATGGTGGATGTGAAGGCATTTTGGGTTAGTAGTTGAAGCTCAGAAGGGGTTTTATACACATATATATATATATCTATATATATATATATATATCTATATATATATATATATATATATATATACACACACACACACACACACACACACACACACACACACACACACACACACACACACACACATATATATATATATGGGTATATCCTGTGTACATAATTTTACCCAACTGGTTTTCAACACAGATGTTTTACAGATACTAATGGATATAAGATTTTGTAGCTACACTGGGTTCTTCTAGAATAAATGTGCATTAAAATATGATTGATATGAACACAAATGTTCTGTAATTGAAATAATATACTGTCCTACAAAATGTAATGTATATACTGTTTAAAATGGATATAAGTATGTCCCTTCTACAAAATATATACTGGACATATACTATATTATGCTGGATAAAATTGGTGTAATTTGTATAAATCAAAATCTCACTATAATTTTTTTTTATAAAAATGTAGCTATTAAGTTTAAATGTAACATAAAATGAAGGCTAGGCTCATGTAGAATTTTATGGTGAGATAAGAAAAGATAAATGCAGGTGGCTGAGGAGATCTTTGTGTGGAAGAACAGGATGCATACTGGTTGTACAAGCATAACACATAACATATCACAAAATCTTGGGAAGGCTGCCCGATTACCAAAGCAGAACCAACAGAGTATAGTTCAACTGGCCTGTCACCATGAATTCCCAACCCACTTCTATACTAAGGGAAGCCTAGGACCTGATTCTAGAAGAGTTGGTCTCAGTGGAAGCCTGCCTTGATTCCAAAAGACGTACACTTAGTGAGAGTGACTTACTTTGTGTAAGGCCTGTCTATAAGCAGGCTTACACTGGGGGGCAGATTCCAAAGACCTACTGTCAGCTTCCTCTCAGTGTAAGTGGTCACTTAGATAGCAAGTCTTTTGAAAATGAACCCTTGGATTCAGATCTCACAAAGCAGTTAGGGGGCACACTAGCTAAAGGGTTCCTTAATCTAGTGATTTGCAGAGGTCCATATGGTACATAAAGATATTGCTTATTCGTGAGGGTCATGAGGCCCAGGGCTCTCTTGTAATAAGGATTATGGGTATATATAAAAACAGTGTGACAATATGTCAGTAAATAGGACCTAAATGAAAACATGATGCTGTATCCCATGTTATCTGTCATGAAAATATGAGTAAGGGTCTATAGCCAGGGCCATCGCACATATTGTTTACTGCAGCTATGAAATTAAGGTTAAATACAGCTATCAAGCAAGAATGAATATCATTAACAACTACAGCTCAATATCATTGTCTCAGTGATGGCCCTAATTATGTGGTAGTACTAAAGAGTCTGTCTTAATTTTACATCAGTTATCATACTGACTGTCCTCATTTTGGATAAAATGTAACCTGTTTTTTAGTGGGTAGAAGGGGAGAGAAGTGAAAAAATATGCAGCAAAATAGCCATTACTAGGGGAGCACTTTGTACCATATGCAATATTAGCTGAAATACCCAGTCCTTTAAAGTTTGCTTTATTAGCTATTTCGGCGATGTCTTTTGCAGTAGATGTAGTGCGCATGTGTGTGTGTGTGTGTGTGTGTGTGTGTGTGTGTGTGTGTGTGTGTGTGTGTGTGTGTGTGTGTGTGTGTGTGTGTGTGTGTGTGTGTGCGTGTGTGTGTGTGTGTGTGTGTGTGTGTGTGTGTGTGTGTGTGTGTGTGAAATACAAATAAATGCAACTAATAAAGGTTCCGGAGTTCCTCTGTGGCGACGCCTAACCGGGAAAAGCTGAAAGAAAAACAACAACAACAACTAATAAAGGTTCTAGATACTTTGCAAGGTTGAATAAAATGAATATAGGGCCCAGGCCCCCCTCTCTGATAGTACTGCTGCATATCCGCAAGTCAAGCTCCTCTCAAGTAACCTACACACGCAACCTCAACCTAGTCTGTGACATCAATAGGACTTGTTGGCAGGACAGATTTGTGACCCAGAGGCTCCCCCTTTTGTGGAATAGACTTCCTCTCCACGTAAAGCAGAGTAGCTCATTAAACCTTTTTAGGCACAATCTGGATAACTGGATGGGGAACAGAAAATACACCCCTGGGATTACAACTGTGTCCCTGCTGGACAGTGGCATAGGGTGTTGGCCTGTTTGAACATGGGCAACATTCTTGGCTAGGCTTGTAAGGGCCTCAGGGCCAATAGCCTAGTAACTTCCTATGATCCTATGAAGTCCCTACACTGTACCTTTTTGTTGATCAGTTGTCAAACAAAAGGAAGCTGACACAGCTGATCAAAAATCAGCCTCTCAAACATGCTGACGTTGCTCTTGTGTGAAATCAGGATACAATGGGTATAAGGGAATCTGCCCTTTCCCCTTTGTAGTGCAAGCTCTGGGTTATTATATATAATTAACAGGGATTGTGCAGGGCAACAAGACAAAAAAAAAGTTCACTGTTGTGTATTGTCTTGTTTTGTTTTTTTTTTTTTTGATAGGATGACATTCAAAAAACTCATATTTTTGCTTGATTATTTGCAGTTTAATATGTTGTTTTATCGATAAAGCAATACAAGCACATACCTTTTATACAATGCTTCAAATACCAGAGTTACACTTAAACACATGAATAAATGCAGGGTTCTAGATACCAATGAACATTATTTTTTCCTGTTCCTTTTACCGTCTACGCCTGCATCTTTTACTGTCAAGTGACTGACGGAGCTTGTTATAAATGGCATGTCAATCATGGTTCATAGGTTCATAGGTTCATACTAGGCTATCTGCCCTGGGGCAATTATAAGCCTAGCCCGATTCTGTATGGCTTACGCCACCCTTGATTTGAGTATACTGTGCCCTTTTTAAGGTTTAGTTTACTGTGCCTCTGTCTAATAGTGACACGGGAGTAATCCCTTGGACAAACCTACGATCCCCCATCCACTTATCGAGATTCTTCTTGAAGAGATTCAGTGAGGTGCTCGGCCTCACATGAACTGGAACTCTATTCCAGAGCGAAGGGAGCCTCTGGGTTATGAACCTGTCCCCCCAGCAAGTTCTATTTATTTCTGTGCTGAGGTTCAAGTCCCTCGAGCATGTGGCTCTAAGGGATTTAGATTTACTGAGGTGGAGCATGTCCATTAATTCTGGATTTGACATAGCTTTGTATGTCAGGCATAGATCGCCTCGCAGTAGGCGGTATGCAACTGAGTAGAGCTGGAGTTTTTTCAACCGAGCAGTATATGGCATCTGTTTGAGACCATTGATCCTCTTGGTGAGATACTTTTGGGGTCTTTCTAATTGCTGCAGGTGTCGGGTAAGGTACATCCCAAAAGGGGCATTGTACTCTATGATGGGCCTGATGAGGGATGAATAAAGGGGCACGATTACCTCTCTTGATCTAGATGTAAAACCCTTCGTGATGAGGTGGGCTATGTAGAAGGTCTTTCTAACCACTTTGGCAATGTGGTTTTCAAAGTAGAGATTGCTATCAACTTGGGTCCCCAGGTCCCTAATAACCTTCTCTGTACTTAATGGGTTTCCGCCTATGTGGTAATTTGTGGGCACACTGTTTTTGCCAAAGGGTATAACTATACATTTTTTGGCATTTAGCTTTAAACCATGGCGCTGGCACCAGTTACCTGTCTCTGTGAGACCTTTTTGAAGGATGTTTGTGTCAGCTGGAGAGTTGATTATGGCGCCCAGTTTGCAGTTGTCTGCGAACTTGGTGAGCCATAGTCCTCCCACGTTTGCCTGTACCTCGGAAAAGTATATACCGAACAAGAGTGGTCCCGGGACAGAACCCTGTGGGATGCCACTTGTGACCGGTTTCGAGTCTGACATGGCTCCAGCAACTCTCACTCTGTGGGTTCTGTCTTTGAGCCAGTTTGCGACCCATCTTGTGACATAGGGGTTTATATTTAAGCTGGATAGCTTATCTATGATGCCCGAGTGGGGTTATGTGTCAAATGCCTTTGTAAGGTCCATATAGGCTGTGTGGACTACCTTCCCTTCATCTATGGCTTTGGTGACTGTTTCAAAGAAGTCAACCAGGTTCAAAAGGCAGGATCTGCCCTTGACAAAGCCAAACTGGGTAGGATCTAGTGTCTGTAGGTCCCCAATGTCTTTGTTTATGAGCTCCATGATGATCCTCTCCATAGTCTTGCAGATTATGCTAGTCAGGCTTATGGAGTGATAGTTTCCAGGGTCCGTAGAGGCTCCATCTTTGTGGAGTGGGACCACTGTTGCTGTACGCCATTCTGTGGGCACATATCCTGTAGTGAGGCTGAGATGTATAGCTGATTTATTTGAGGGATTAGTTCCTCTTGTAGTTCATGTAGGATGCAACCTGGGACGCCATTTGGTCCCATGGAAGCAGTGTTTTTTGCTTTTGAGAGGGCAGCCTTCACCTGAGCATCTGAGATGTTTGGGAGGCAGCCCTCTGCCGGGATAGATACTTGCTCTTTTGGGGGGGGGGTGGAGAAGTTTGCACTGAACCTGTCTGCCAGGATATTGGCGATGTCTGTGGGTTCAGTGTATTTTTTGTCATTTAGAATCAACTCAGAACAAGTCTGGGAGTTGCATCCCAGGTTTCTAACATAACTGAAAAAGCCTTATGATTGTCTTTGGTGTCCTGTGCAATTTTTCTCTCAAAGCTGGCCTTGGAGGATTTTATGAGGGATCATAATTTTTTGCTAGTACTGATCAGAGATGCCTTCCCTATTAGGGATTTTGCTGTATCATGTAGTAGCTTCCTCCTTCTGTTGTACAGTTTATTTATGGCAGGGGTCCACCAGACTGGACGCCTGCCTTTGGATGATTCGGTCTTGGTTTTGTTTGGGATAGCGTGATCCATGCATTCCTGGAGATGTCCGTAGAATGCATTTATATAGGATTCTGCAGTTTGGGCTGTAGTTTCCACTGGCCCTGGGGCCTTGAAGGATTCCACTTCAGTTTTGAGAAGTGAGAAGTTCGCTTTTGAGAAGTTTTTCACTGTGGTTTTCTGGGCTGGGGGTGGGGTCGGGATGTGGACATCCAGTGAAATTAATTTATGGTCTGATCTTACCAATGAGGGATACACTTCTGGTGTGGAGCATAGAGGCCCCATGTTGGTAATGATCAGGTCTAGTAAGTTGTCCCCTCTTGTGGGAGTGGTGACTAGTTGTTCCATAGCATTTGAGTTTATAATTTCCAGGAATCTTTGGGCTAAGGTGCTGGGGCTTGAGTAGTGCTTCCAGTCAATGTTTGGGTAGTTGAAGTCACCCAATATAATGGTGTTCGGAGAGATCTTCATGTTCTCCAATGTTTTCAGGAAAGCCGAATGGGATTCCTGACTTTGAGAGGGTGGTCTGTAGGATGCTATAAACTGAAAAGCAGTCTTGCCCACTGTTAGTTGCACATGGATGGTCTCCGATACTTCATGCAATGCCACTAACCTGGAGGTGTGGATATCCTTGATAAATATGGAAACTCCCCTCCCTTTTGTGGTTCGGTCCGGGTTTTGGGGCCAAAAAGCATGATATGAGGTATAGCCTGGTAGTGCTGGGGTGCTCTCAGGAGCCTTGAACCAGGTTTCTGTCACTGCACAGATATCGATGTTCTCCATACTGAGGAGAGCTTTGAGTGCGTGCATCTTGAGGTTAAGACTTCTGGCGTTTAGCAGCATTACCCTTAGTTTCTTGTTCCTTGTGCTGTCTATGGGGGTGGGTTTGACTTTTGAGCCTTGCCTAAAAAAGGCACTATGGGGGTGGCAAGAGCCTTTGCCAATATCTGAAAGCCCATTGGTGACAGGTGCAAGCCATTCCTAGTGAAGCAACGTAGCTTGTTGAGCATGTCATCCCAGGCTGACAGACACTGGATCCCCTTTGAATGACACCAAAATTTTAGCCAATTGTTAAAATCAATCATTTTGTCTTTGTACTGTGGCATCATTCTAGGTGAGGGTAAGATGCTGCTCAAGGTCAGGGTCATACCAGCCTGGGCTACATGATCAGAGAGCTCCTCTATGTCTCTTTTCATGTAGTCCAGGGAGGTACATCTCAGGTCATTCACACCAGCATGTACAATGACTGAGTCATATTTGTATTTGCTTTGGAGTGACCTGACTGCTTGCGTTATGTGTCGGATCCTAGCACCCAACAGGCAGCTCACTGTGACCTTCTCTTTATTCAGCCTGGTGAGTGGGACGTCAGTGTGTCTGACAATAGAGTCACCTATATCAAGAGTATCAGGTGTGTTATTCAGCCTTAAGGGCTGTGGCTGCTTGGCACACTGACTTTGTGGGTTTTGTGTTGTGTGTGTTTTGTTTTGAGGTAGCGTTTGCTTGGATGTCTGCTTTGGAGGTCTCTGTTGCTTAGGTAGATTTTTATTTAGAGCCTCCGAGTATGTTTTTGTGTATTTATGTGTTTGGTTCGCTGACGTGGTGGGACTATGTGATACTGGAATTGTGTTGTGTGAGGTTACCTTCTCCTCCTGACTGGTTACACCAGTTTTGAGATGAGAGAGCTCAGCCTCCAGTTTGGCTAAATAGTTGCATCTCTCACATATATTTGAACCTGTTTGGAGGAGGAGAGGGTTGTCCGTGTACATGAGACAGTTGTAACATTGCCTCAAAATTCCCAGATTCACCAGCTGGACTGGAGAGGAAACCATTGACTGACCTTTGGACATGCTAGAGTAATAAGGAAACTGAATTTAAGATGGACCAATAGAGGACAGGGTAATCGTAGAGAGTATAAGAGTAAGTAGTGCTTATGGTTTAATAGTGCTAACTTGTAGGATTACTTAATTGGACCAGTGAAGGGCCTTAGAATGAGAATATGGTGTTTAAATTGAGAGATAGAGCAGTTCTAAGGGAAAAAGTGAAGGGCAGACTTTGTGGAGCCAGGAATAGTTTAAACCCAATTAGGTGGCGCTGCCCGTTGTTGCGCTATGCTCAAAAACACGCAAAACCGTGCAAAAGAGGGTTTTAAGAGAGGAAGATGAAGGAGTTTTGGAACTGACCCAGAATGGCCAATAAAACTACAGTTTCAAGTCAGTAACCACTCCCACAGGGGCAGGCAGGCTGCTCAATGTTTTTCACTGCCATAGATAAATACTAGGTTAACTGCCTTGTGGGTTCTTCATCATAAGTTAGTCACTTTAAAAAATGGGGTGCTAGTGTTGACCATAACTATTTCTTTGGTGTATGGTGTACACTCTGCTTGAATTTCTCATACCATCCCCAGGAAAACACTGTTACTCTTTTTCCCAGTAATTACTATTTTGCCATGTGACAGTTTTCTGACTAGTAAGGTATGTATGGTCTTCCGCTTTTGACAGCCCACTATATGAGTGACAGCATATTTGTTACTGTAGCTCTATTACTTGTTGTCTGTATGTATGGGGAGCATGGCTTTCTCCTGTGACAACTACATGCACCAGGTTATTATTCAGATCATTAAATAAAGCAGAGGTCCATTTGTATAAATGTTATTTACCCCATTTGAGTTCCAATGCAAACAAAATATACTCTGTTTAATGGACAGTCAAAATGATGTGTAACTTGGTCCATAAAACATCAAATTACATTGCATTCTGGCACTCAGGTTCTCATAAAACCATAGGACCTGAGCTGTTGTAGTACAGTGGTATAGTTCACTGCTATTTTTATTTTAAATAAGGCTACTTAGCACTCAAACGTTTCATAAATGTAATTAGTGTAGGGAATTACACTCTTCTTTTGCAGAATATTTTTTAATGTCTGGTACTATTTGTTATTTTTTTTCATATAGCTGACTGCCAGTCTCTCTCATAGGTTCATAGGTAAATACTAGGTTAACTGCCTTGTGGGTTCTTCATCATAAGTTAGTAACTTTAAAAAATGGGGTGCTAGTGTTGACCATAACTATTTCTTTTTTCTTGATATCTTAGTTTGCTGAATGACACTATGCTTTTGTTAACAGGGATAGTCTGACTGGTAACAATGATATTAACCCCCTGCAGTCTCCATTATCTAACTGCTTCATGGACCAGACAGCGTACCATGCTTCTAGAGACCTATTGAAATTCAAGCAACATAATGCTGTCCTGACTGCAAATGTATCTTTATATAGTTAAGCTGCATCTGAAATAATGGGTATATTTAACATTACATTTCCAATAATGTTATAATTAGAACCCTAGCATGTGGTCAATATTTCATCAAACCAGTGGGTTAAACCCCTGACTGTAGCACTGGTTCTACTAACTCATGCTAATGCGACTGGATGGGTGGGGTCTATATTGAATTAGTGAATGCTTAAAAAAGCAAATGCTAATTCATCGACCATTTTTAAGAGAAAGCTTAAAATCTTGAACACCCAGAACAGCGATTTTTTTTCCAAGGGAAACAACTCGCTGGTCCTAAAAAAAAAAGAAAAAAAAACGTAAAACATTATATAATGTGGGGGGCTTCTCCCCCCACACCCCCCACTTAAATATACCAACTCTGAGATTGCACCATAGTGGAGGAAATGGCAAACTCCCGAAACCGGCCCAGCGATTTTTTTTGCCCTGTGAAAAAAATTGCTGTTCCAGGTGTTCGGGATTGTAAGCATTCACTTAAAGGGGGTCAATGAATTAGCATTCGCTTTTCTAAGCATTCACTAATTCAATATAGACCCGATGGGAGAGGATAGGAGTGAACCACTAATATTAGCTTGTCCTTCCTGGGAGAAGGGAGGGCAGGCTAGGCTTGCTGCAAATGAAGCATTAACAGCCTAGCAAGCTCTATGCTCTAAGAGTTATACTGCTTAGTATGGAGGTTGCAAATGCACCTCCAGAAGGCAGCCATATTGGAGCTCGCAAGGCTGACACAGGGTGCTGGGGATTAGGGTACACTACTGGGCCAGCATCTTATATCTCTTTGCAAGCCCAGGAGGTGAGTTGGCGTGAGACTAGGGGAGATGAAGGCAGGCCCAGTAGGCCTGGCAAATGATTTGAGAAGATAGTGTCTGCTGATCAGCTGTGAGGAAATCAGAAAAAATATTTCATCAAACTGTTAGCTTTTGAGACGCATTTCATTTCTTTCTCATTTTCTTCACAATCTCCGTAATGATGCAATAAATTTGATTTCTGACAGTAAAAGACTTTGTGTACTCCGTATGGTCACGTTGCCACCAAATTATAAACATTCATTCTCTTCTGATATGAGGTGAGGTAATGAAAGGTCTGTACTAATAACATGGTTTATACAACAAATAGATATGAGACTCCATTGCTCTTCTATAACAAAGGTTTAGAGTATTGGTGATTATAACTTGTCTACAAATCTCAGATAGAGATATTGACTCCATTGTACTTTATAAGGTAGGATTTTTATTTCCAGAGCATTGCAAGTTGAAGAAAAATGGTCAATATTCTCAGCATTCTATTGCATTACATTTATTAAGTCATGGGACTAAATAGTCCTTTCAGAAATAATGGTCAAAGTTATATTTACCACAATATTAGGTATAAGATGTCTTGTTCTATTTGGCATCCAAAAAACAGGTATATAGCCTTTGCTGTTACTTCCTGAATATACTAATAAAGAAGGTGCATCACTTGTTGAGGGGCATCTTCCCTCAGATGAGACATTACATTGAGGTCCCATCTACCCATGTCAGTGATAGCTCTGGTGAATGTAAAGACTCTGTGACACCTACTGAAAAAAAAGTAGGGGCACTTTAATTTTATTTCAGTTATCAAATTTATAACTTAGTCAAAACTTAAATACCAGTTTCTTAAATAAATGTAATCAATGATTTAAATAATTAATTGATTACATTTATTTTATAAATGAAAAACACTTTATCTTCCTGAGTATATTACAATTTTCCCATATTCAGAGGATTATGACAGGGTTACCAACCATAACCATTCTTTATGTGTTAAAGAAATGGATTCCAAGAAATTCATCTTGAGAGTGAAAAGGGCTTAACAGGCAAATTTATTGGAGTCTGTTCCTACAACACATAATAAATCAAGTTATTTCTGTATACCCAGTTTTTAACTGCTTGCAATACATGGGAGATTCAGATGTCCTGAATGTATTATGAGTTAAAAAATAGTATAAGAGCATGTAGGGTTTAATAACTTTAAAAGCTGTAAAATACCTTGTGCTGTTACACAAATGTCAGTCGGACGTGAAATGCACCACTAATGAAGTAATAACTTTAAATATTGCTAAACACTTTGCTTGCCACATTTGTTTATTGTTCTTAGTGTGTCAGCACAATGTGTGTTACAGTATTCAAAGCTGTCAGGGTTATTGGTGCAGTTATGTGGTGGCTGTCCTCTGTAGGCAGAACAAGACTCACATAAAAATGAGGTTATTATCTAAGAATGACACAATAAGAAGCTTGTTATAACAAAGCTCTTAAGAATACCCCTTCATTATAACTTTTGTTTTATGCATACCACTCTATTTCCTGCTTATCCATCCCACTACAGAATCCATATTTAATTATATTCATGTTTGCCTAACTAGAGTGTTCAACATTAAACATCTTTGCAACTTTAGACCAAAATCCCTTCAACCTATTACAAGCTTCTTCTTCTTTCTGTTCTACTAATTACATATTCGTTTGTTTTACCTTTATATATTTCTGCCTTCACTAGTACCATCTCACGTGATAATTGCCCTAAGACTTCATGCTAATGTTATTCATATAACTTTTTGTAAACTTTCTTCTAATAATTCTCATGCATTAATGTAATCACATTTTCTGATAATCGTAATATATATTTTCCTCCTGTCACCTTATAAATCTTCATACATCAGTTTCCATCTTTCCATCCATAAGTATGTAATTATGAATAATTATATTCTTTATACTTTTTTACATTTATTACAAAAATTTATAAGCACCCGTTACACTGCCCTGTGATGTTTTTTCTAAAATAATTTCTTTCCTAAACTACACAACCTTAAAGAACATAAAGCAATCATAAAGAAAATGAAACTGGATTTGTAAGTCTTAAGGCTTACTTTTCTTCACATTATACAAAATTCTTCATTCTACTGGATTAAGCCTTGAATCGCAAATTCATAACATTATCATTGACAACAATTATGCTTCTAATAATTCCTAGCAAAATTGAATTAGATACTTTTTATTAGCACATACAAGTAAGTACTAGGCTAGCTGCTCTTGCAGTCCTCTTTAAGCTTAGTCAATTTCCCTTTTGGTGCTTTAAATAACTTATCCCATTTGGTTATAGACTGGCTTTACCCATGCCATGATCAATAATTATATATTATCCATAATAGAATAACTGGGCTCATACCATAGATAATTGGTGGGGACCCCTGCAAGGGATGAAGCATTTAGGAGCTGCCTCTGTCCATTAGTAGTACAGTGGGCAGTCTTGGGGTAAATTTTCTATTTCCCATCCACATCTCGGTTGCACTTGAATGTGGACAGGGATGAACTTTATTTTATGTGGATGGGGAGTCTGTTCCTAGGGAGTGGTATCTTTTCTGAGATATACACGTCTCTCCAATCCATTCTGCTGATGTTGCAGAAGAGATTAAGATCCCTAGACTGAGTATTTCTGATGCCATTTGACTTAATGATGTGTAGTAAATAGTTCAGATGATGCCTTGTATGCTAGCCACACGTCACCTCATAACAGTATATAGGATACCAAATATAGTGACTGGGCTTTGAGTTGGTCCATGTAGGAGATATTGTTTGGACTTTGTATCCTTTTAGTCAGATATCTCTGTTGGTTTTTCAGTTGTTGCATGTGTCTGGACAGATACACACCAAAGGGGTATTATATTCAATAACTAGCCTAATGAAGGCTGAGTAATGGGGACATTGATATCCCTATATCTAGACACAATCCATTTGTTTAAGCTGTTCATTACAGAAGGACTTTCTTATGACAGTGGACACGTTGGTTGAAAGTCAGGTCACTGTCCAAATTCCAAATTTCTAAATCCTGAACTCAACTCTTAGGGATGTATTGTCAACATGGTCATTCCCTGGGGGTAGATGACTTCATGAAGTATTGGTTGGATAACAGCCATCTATATCCTTTGGAATTTATTGAATTTTTACTTTGGTTACTTCAGATGGTACTAATCATGAATGTTTTTGCATTTTGATGCTAAATGTTTTTTAGAGGTGCATGGTATGGCCATAAGGCTCTGTTATATTGATGTCTACATGTGTTATTCTGAAAGATATTTAAATATGATGAGAATAGTAATCCTTTTATTTATAAGTTAACAATGTAGAGAAGATTTTCAGATGATCATTGAGCTTTGTGGGATGCTGTTGTTAAAATATTTTTACCATCTGTGAATGAATTTAAAACAAATGATTTGGGTTTATAGTTCACTGCTAAATATGATTTATTTACCACTAATTTTCTTGACGTTTTAATCACTAGTTTGTTTAGATACGACTATGAAAACTCCATTGTACCATCAGCAATTTACTAAGAATACATTACTATGTGTCTCTACTTGAAAGTCAATATTTACTGGTAATAATATTCCTCTATCTCAATTTTTACAAGTCTGACAAATCTGCAGTGACCAAAAAGTTTTGGGATAAATAGTCCCTGAATTTTCAAAAAAGACATTTGCCTGAGGATTTCAATTCTTTTGTAGTACAGAGAGCCTGTATTTAAGTTTCAGGTAAATCATGGTCCTCTTTATTTACTGCCTGGAATAAATATGAAGACAGCTAATATGTTTCCAAAGTGAGATGTGTAGTCCCCTAAGCAAGTAATATCCAAAAAGTTAGGAATGTTGAGGACAGGTTCTTGCCCATTCATACTACCGATAAGTTGTTTTAGAACATTAGTATCTAATAATTGCTTTTTCTTTACAAAATTTGAAGGAATAATAGCCAGTCAATTGTCAGGATTCAGAAACACCTAGCAGGTGAGGTGTACCCAAAGCTATTTGGTGAATAAACCATTCTGTAGTTTTCATTATCACAATTATGTTTGTTCACAAATAGTGAAGACTAAACATTTACTGGCAAAAATAAATATCAAATATTTGATATTAAATAACTTATTACATGTAATACCAAATGGGTCATTTATCTTGGAGTATGTAATTGTGGAGCTTTCAATGTGGGGGAAGCCTCTGGTCAACTGAACGATTGTCTCTGCATATGAATGATTTGAGGTGTATGAAATAATGTAGTGTGTTAGTACGTCTTAAGGTTAAAACATGTTTTTGCTGTCTTTAAATTATAGTTATTGATAAAGTAATAGCTTCATCTCTCAACTGGGCTGACAAATTATCTATTCTTCGTGCTAAAGGAAACAGATGGCAACATAATTTGTGAGTCACACATGGTGTTAGTCTAAATAAATGTTTATGAATCAGTTACAGTAAACTCTCAGTTAACCGGCACCCATAAGGATTGGTAGATGCCGGATAGCTAGTTTCTGGTTGCTTTAGCGTTACTACTAAAAATAGGCCTGACTAATACTGTACCCAATACTATTTGCTTGGTTTGACTTGTTCTCAGGTTGGGGAGAGAGAGGGAATGTATTCCTATCTTCCTTTTTAAAACTCAAACTCTAAAAACGTAAGGTATGTTTCTGTGGGGGGGGGGGGGACAGAAAGTGCAACACATGAAATTTGTACTGTATTTCTTCGATTTTTTTTTTTTTTTTTTTTTTTTTTGCTGGTTGCTTGAGAGTGCCGGTTGCTTGAGTTCCTGTTAACTGAGAGTTTACTCAGTACTGTATTTATGATTTCATTGGGTAGTTTGGCAATATGTATGTTTGCCCAGTAGAGGTCTCTACTGCATTATGTTTTGTTTATAGTGTGCTATTCAATTCTGTACTTAAATTTTGATTTGTACTTCAGTATATTTGTTTTTGGGACAGATATGTTTTTGTCATAGTTAAACATTACTATCTGTGTGATTCATTTCTCTTTCCCTTTCGCTTTTGGAGGGATAATGTGGTGGCCATTACAACAAAATACTTGTCTGTCTATTATGACAGTTTTTGGTGCGGTGTTTCCATATATATAAATATACACATACACATGCATGCATATATCTATCTATCTATATACATATATATATATATATATATATATATATATATATATATAAGTAACCCTTTCCACCACTGTAGTATGATCGTCGAGGTGGTATACATAATATGCAAGGGGTGTGGGGGGTGCAGTAGGTAGATTTTTGATGTTTTTTGAAGTTCAAGTTTTTGGTAACTCGATCATATTGTGTGGGCAATATGAATTTCAAGTTTCTGAAAACTCAAACTTCTGACATAGATTCATATATATATATATATATATATATATATATATATATATATATATATATATATAAAGATAGATAGATATAGATATATAGAGAGGTATATATAGATATAGATATATATAGATAAATATCTTCTCAGTGAAAAATGCCTTTTAGAAAAAGGGGCAAATGTGAAGAAGGGAGAATAGCTCAGCTAGTATAAGAATCGCTACTGATTTTATTAGTACCATAATAAAATACTATGCTAACACCCCAGGGGCCATTTTAAATCCAGCAAAGTCTCCCAAAATGCAATTTGATAGGTAATAGTGTCTAAATGTTTTATGAACGGTATATATTCTTAGGTAGACAAATAATTACAAGCTTCTTTTCATTAATAGATCTCCTGGCAGGAGACCAGGGGTATATTTGTGGTTCCCCATCCACTGGTCCAGGTTCTGCTTGAATAGATGCAGAGATAAAATGTGCTTCACATGGAAAATGGGAAGCCTCTGCAATACACACCTTCCAGTACATCCTATTTACGTTGCTGTTAAGGTTTAGTGACCTTGATCAGGTGTTTCTGTTGCTAGCAGTTTTCTGAATGTGTAACAGGTCATTTAGTACTGAATCAGAGGAGGTTTTACATACTTGGTATAGGTCATCTCTTAGCAGCCTGTAGGAAACTAAATATAGGGGCAAACATTTGAGGCAGTCTGCATACGATGTGTTTGTTTTTTACCCCTTGTATTCTTTTTATGAGAAATCTCTATGGATGACCCAGTTGCTGCTTATGCATGCTAAGGCACATACCAAAAGGGGCATTGTAGTCAATGATAGGTCTTATGAGGCAGAATACAATGGGAATATGATTTGTTTGAATCTTGATGTCATACCTTTACTTGTAAGTTTCACAAAATGGAATGATTTCCTTACCATACTAGAACAATTTTGGTCAAATGCCAAATTTCTGTCCATGTGTTCCCAAACACCTGATTACAGAATCTTCTCTCAGGGATGTATTATCAGTGTGGTGGTTTGCATTGGTGGCCATCTTGCTGAAAGAGACTATAATGCACCTTTTAGCACTGATATTTAGGCCATGACACTGGCAACATTTGTTAGTCTGTGTCAGGTCTTCTTGGAGGATATTAGTATATTTGGGAGAAAATCAAGGACTGCTAACAATTTGCAGTCATCAGTAAACTTGCTCAGACAGAGGTCCTTGATGTTAGCCTTGACCTCAGCAAAGTAAATGCCAAACAGTAGTGGCCCTAGCACTGAGCACTGGGAGACCCCATTTTGCTCTAAATTGAGCTGAGCATCCCTCCAAATAATGCAGACAATAGGACATAACAAATGTCAACCCTTTGCAGTTTCTGGAGGCTGTAAAGAAGGTACTGGAAAAATATTTTACTAAAATGCAACCTGTTTAGACTATATTACAAAATCCAGGTGTATTAGCAAATGTATTTTTAGTGCAATAAATCAAGTAAAACAATTACAGACAATTTAAATCTTACAGCAGCTTTTGTTCAATAACCCACAAGTCATACAATAAGCAGAAATATTACTACATATAACATACCTGGGTTGGATTCAATAAACCCTACATGGCATGCTAAAACTGTGTGCTTGTAGCTTGCTGATTTGTATTCAGTACAACACTGTGCAGAGCCATGCAAACATGGTAAACATTGTGGCGTGCTAGTCCATCCATCCATCTATCTATCCTCAACCCCTTTTTCCCAGTTTGCACATGTGGTCGGGGTGTCACTTCAACAGTGACAATCATCTCAAATCAAGGTTTACACTGCCAGGTGGCTAGCCCTGCCATGGTAGTTCATTTGTACCACTCACTCCACTCACTCACATACACACTTGCACCTACAGCTAATTTGGAGTGTCCAGGCCACCTACTGCATGTCTTTGGAATGTGGGAGGAAACCAGAGCTCTGGGAGGAAACATGACTACAGGGAGGACATGCAGACTCTGCACAGAAGGCACCTCAGATGAGAATTGAACCAAAGAACCTGTTGTTGTGAGGCAACAAAACTAACCACTGCTCCACTGTGGCCATCCCCATTGTGGCATGCTAACTACAGCGAAAACAGCTAAATAGTAAGTTAATCAACCAATCCAAGATGGTGGAGCTACTCAATAAGCTGTAAATCAATAAGCTATAAAGCAATCGTGTAGATTTAGTGTAGGTTTTTGTCTTGAATTCCAAAAACTACTGGAATACAGCCATGGAAACTACACTGGAGGGAAAGCATGTTAGTGGTTGCTGCTGCTCTTCTGCATGTTTATGTGCAACAGGCTCAACTCTATGCTGCTGACAGACCTCAGGCAAGAAGGAAAAAGGTGTTTAGACCCTATTTAACTTTAATGGTTTGCATGAGGTGGAAACAGTAGAGTGCTACAGGATAAATAGTGACACTCTTCAGGAAATTTGCAACCTCTGTCATCCTCAACTGAAAAGAAGGGTGAACTAAGGGGAACCAATGCCTGTGGTGACCAAGGTATGTGTATCACTCAAAATACTACCTACAGGAACCTGCCAGAGATCAAGAGTGGACATGATGTGGGTGTCACAGGCATCAGCCTCCAGGATTCTTCAAGGCTATGCTACAGCATGCCAGTGACACAATATATATTTTCCTGTATCCTTGAGGATAGAGCTACAACTATGCAGGATTTCTATCCCATAACACAATTCTCTGAAGTCCTGGGTGCTATAGACTGCATACACATTGAGATCAAAGCACCACCCAGAGAACATTGAAGGATCTACATTAACAGAAAGGGGTTCCATTCGATTAACTCCCAGATTGTGTGTAATGCTAAGGGAATCATCCTGAATGTCTGTGCTGGCAACCCTGGCAATTACCACAACTCCCATATATGGCCCAATTCACTGCTCTACCAGAGGTTTTCCAGGTGGGATAGCCTATCCCACAAGGCCATTTACTTGGGGATGCAGGGTATGCACTTGAACCATGGCTGGTAACACCCAACAGAAATGCACACACACCTACTGTGGAACATTATAACAAGGCACATGCTCAAACAAGAAATATCATAGAGCATGTGTTTGGGCTGCTGAAATCAAGGTTTCGGTGCCTGGATACATCATGTGATGCCCTGTAGTACGATCCCAGGACTTCTGCTAAAATTATCACTGTCTGTGCTATCCTATATAATATTAGCCTGAGAAAACAGCTGCAACAGGAATACCACACCAAGGGGAGGGAGTACACATTCCATTACCACTGGCAAGATCACCACATTTACATGCAGGTGAGGACTCAGAGGGGGAACCACTAGCTCTGGAGGGTGTAGGTAGATGTTGGCTTGCACAATCTGCCCTCACCCTGGCCAAGAGGCAATGGATAACACACACGCAGACCACCTAAGGGGTACAACTTTCATCCTATGCATGTAAATACAATAAAACTGACATCAGGCAATGCTCACACCTTTTATTTACCCATGTAGTGACTGTGTACTGATAGCATCTCACAGAGTCAGCCCCTAATTACAACAGTTGTAACTGCAGGACTATCAAGGTAAGTTTTGAATCAGGAATAGGAAAATAAATTGGTAAAAACACAAATGAATGGCAGATGCTTGCATACTGTTACTTGAAAATATATCTAAGTAGAATGTGTGTGAGTTGTGCAGCAATGACAACAATATGTGACAGGACTGACTTATGTTGATAGATTTCTGTACCTACAATAGAAAAAGCAGTCCAGAGTCTAATTATCCCTACATTCTCACAAGTGGAGCAATAAGCCTCACTGATGTAACAATGATTTCAAGGTAGTAATCACAACAGTAGAAAGGCTGTAAAAAATCAGTATAAATTTCAAAATAAACAATACATAGTTAGCAATGCACCCTGTGCATCAGAGAAAATACATATGTATCCTTGAATCCAAAAGATAAAAACAGCATGATGGCACAGTTAGCATTATTTGCACAGGGTGGGGTTTGGGTGGGGGGACGAAGCCAAGGCTGATACAAAAGTAGTTAAGGCGTAGTAAGAAACCTGCAAGCTCCATGAATGTACCTGTTTTGTGTGTGTGTGTGTGTGTGTGTGTGTGTGTGTGTGTGTGTGTGTGTGTGTGTGTGTGTGTGTGTGTGTGTGTGTGTCTGTATGGACACTTGATATGAAATGTGTGTGTGAGTGTTTGCAAGAACACAGCCAAGCTCTGTGCTAACTCTACATCATAGCATGTTAGACAGGTGTGAGATGACCATGGTAGAGGTATTGGTTCATTGTTGTTGCTCCTGACTGTGAGAACTGGCTCTACAAGGAGATGCACTGGCATGTCCATGCCCATGGTTAGATGTGCTGGTGCTATCTGAAGATGAGCAATGTCTGCTGGACTAGTTTTTCTCATGACTATGCCCAGGTCATCGACCCTGTGGCCTACCACATCTGGGTATGGGCACCTCAACCACTGACAGAGCAGTGAAAGTAGTGTCACTACAGGAGCAGGACTGGGCATGACCGCATTGTCTAACAGTAGATGATGTTGCGGACATACAGCCATGTAGATGCTGGCTCCCTCCCAGCAGATGTTCCATTACAGACACTGCCTGTTCCACTGTTTCATTCATTCAATCCATTGAAGTGGCCACATGGCAGAGGAAATCATGCATGTCAGCTTGTGCAACATCTAGAACCCTAAGCATGTCCTCAGAGCCCTAGTGGAACATGCATGTGCCTCCACAATGGCCCTAAACATACATTGAGTGACACATAATGACACATCATGATCAGGTGGAGGGTGGATAACAGGCCTCCTCCAAGCATCCCTACAATCCTCCTGCATGGTACCTTGTCCACACTTTGGCTGTGGTCAGAGTCAACCAGCACAGAAAACACAGTAACCACACTACTCTGTTCAAGTGTGTCACCTTCAACGTGTCCATTATCCAAGGGTTCAGTGGAATGGGTGTGTGTAGGCATACTGACTGTGTCTGAAGGAAATCCAGAGCATGTGTGAGTCACAACCACAGTATCAGATTAAAGCTGTGGACCATTTGACTGTGCTTCTGTTTGTCCACAATCATCATCAGCCTTTAACAATACTCTGACATCAGGTGGTAGGAATTTTACACTTCCACTGTCAGGATCACCTGTGATAATAAGCAGCAAACACAGGAATGAAATTACCATTTCACTAAATATTAAATCAATGTAGATGATAAAAAGTAACAATAGTCACAGAATCACAGATAGTACAGCAGTACAGTCACTCATTACACCATCCTCTCGCATACATATAATTATATATCTAAATAATGCTTAGTAATAATCAGATAAACATTTGCTTACCATGTGCAAATGTCTTCACACTTTGCAGGGAGTATGATCCTTTAAAACATGAAGCAAGGAAAGGAGAGCAATTCAGTATCATAATGGTAATAACACAAAAGGACAGTGAATACACAATCACCTATATGTCCTGTAAAAAACAGATGATACTCTAAATTTGGCTGAGACATTCACCCCACCCACATGTACTGAACAGCGTTTTTGTATAACTCTATTACTTATCAGTAGGTACAGATACAAAAAAATATCACAGGAAGTAGTAGTCAAATTATATTTTTTATTCTACAAGCAAATATAAATATTGCCATATGTAAGCTTACCTAGGACACAGTTGTCCTCCCAGCCACATTAGTACCAACATCAAACACATGGTGCGCAGTCTCCACTGAGCTCTCTAGATCTCTGACATGGACAGGAACACTTCATTTGGTGTCAGTGGTGGCTCAGTAGCAGGACCACTCCCTATAGCAAGCTGTTCTCAGGCAACTGCAGCTGCTTTCCTCCAGGCTGATGAAATCATATCAGTGGTCCAGTGCTGCACCTGATTATTTTTGCGGCTCTGACCACCAACTGCGTTTACATCTTTGACTAACAGGTTCAAATCTCTTTTCTAGTAACCATATCCACACAGCATCTCTCAACCAGTAAGGCCCCATGCTGCCTCAGATCCTGTATTATGACATCATTTTCAGTGTCACTGAAAGGGGGTTTTCAAGGATTTGTAGGCTTTGGTGCCACAATCCTATGTGACATAAAACAGAAAAGGATAAAACAGATAACTATCATATAACTAATGTATTTCTTACAAAAAAATTATCAGTCTGTGCACCCTTTTTGTCAACATTAAGCACCTGAAACACATTTTTCATTTATCAAAACTGAATGTTAGGTGGTTACGCCACTTTCCCCTCACACACAAACAAAGGTTAATACAAACCAAGGAATACCACATAAGTAATGTATATATGTTTTCCACAGAAATATCAGGATGGCTATACATTTTCAACAGAAAAACACTTGAAACAAACTCCTTTTTTTTGGACAACAGCATGGTAGGTTGTCCCCCCAACCCCAAAACACCAAACAAATGAAGGTTTGTACAAGCCAAAGAATACCACAGAAGTAATGTATATATGTTGTCAACACAATTATCAGGATGTGTCTACTTTTTAACAGAAAACTCAATTTGTGAATGCCAGTCACTTTTCACAGTGCCCACCACTCCTGTGGCGGTTGCCCTGGGCCATCTCAGAAGCATAACACCAATGTCAGTGATATGTACGTTATACAATACAAATAAAAGATAGAGCTCTGTTTTTTGCAAATATATTCATAAATGGTTGAGTGATCACTCAGTGCACTAAATATGTACAACCAACTGAAAAGCTGTATGTGCTGTTAATACTGCAGAGAAAATGTGAATTGATTGTATGAGCCTGATTTTATTGCTGCTGCAAAGCTGTGTCTATGGCAAAGACAGATAATACACTCCAACTGTGTTTTGCAATTTTGTTATTCTGATTGTTTGATTCCAGAACTGTGTTATTGTTTAATATTTGTTTAACTTTATGTTTTTTGTGTGTTTAACATTTGCACAGCCCATGGCTTAGTGCAAACATGGTTAAATGTATGAAAATTTAAAAATTAATGTCAGTTTCTTTAAGAAAGTACAGTTGTATAAAATCTTACCGTAACAGTAGATGCCCTTGTCTTCACTGCTGCAGTATTCATAACATGGGATTCCCTACCATGGAAGCCCAATGTTTGGTCAGTCTGCCAAAGCCTACTGTTGCTTTAAAGTATGCTGAATGTCACCCAAATGCTCCTTGCATAGTGTAGGGTATAAAGGTGACATTCAGGTGTGCCATTCTCAGAACTCATTGCCTCAGTGGGAACACCAGTCTAAGGAAACCCAAGGGGTAACATGTATATCCAGGAAGGTAAAGGACTAGGGGAAGGCAGGAGGGAGTGAATACTACAGCTGTGAAGGCAAGGACATCTACTCCTATGGTAAGATTTGACACAACTGTACTATGCCCTTACATTCCCTGCTGCAGTATTCATAATATATGGGAGAGTGCCAAAGCTCAAGAGGAAACTTGGGAGGAGGAAGGACCAGAACAGTCCTTTAATAATCCATAAAGGATGGCTCTAGCAAAACCAGACCTAGCTCTGGAAATACTATCCAGCTTATAATGCTTGGTAAAAGTATGCACAGAAGTCCAGGTAGCTGCTTCAAGAAAATAATTAGTATCTAAGCCCCTGAAAATGCACCAGAAGAAACCACAGCTCTAGTAGAATGAGCCTTTACAGAAGAAGGAAGGTTTTTGACATGAAAAGTGCAACAAAAAGAAACAGCCTTTGAAATAAAAGAAGAAATACTTTGCTTGGATACAGCTAATCCTAAAGACTTAGGATGAAAAGAAGCAAACAACTGACCAGATTTTCTAGTAGCCTTAGTCTTAGCCAAATAAAATCTGAGTTGTCTTTGTATCCCCAAAGTATGCAGCACATTCTCATTATCAGATTACAGAGAGGGGGAAAAAGTAGGCAAATGAATAGACTGATTTAGTGACAACTCATTAACCTCCTTCGGCATAAAAGAAGGATTAGTACACAAGGACACCCTGTCCTCATAAAATAGCAACAAAAAAGAAGATACGCCATAAGGGCTTGTAACTCAGACACCCGGCAGAAGCAAGAGGTAACAAAAATGTAGTCTTCCAAAAACAATGTTGCAGGGAAGCTGAAGCAGCAGGCACAAAAGGAGCTTGAGTCAATTTCTCCAAAACAAAATTAATTTCCCAGGGAGGAGGAACAGGCTTCCTGGGAGGTCTAATATTAAGGGCGCCTTTAAGGAATTGTTTAGCCTCAAATCTAGAAGCTAAAGGAGGAGTTAAAGGCTGACAAGCAGAGATAGCTATGTGGGCTTTAATAGAAGAATAGGCCAAACCAGCATGGAGCAACTCACACAAATAAGAGAGAACCAAAGGATAGCCACAGTAAGTGGGTCCAGGTTAAGAGTGAGACACCACATAGAAAACCTCTTCCACTTGGATAAGTAGGATTTTCTAGTAGTAGGTTTCCTGGCCTCCTGAAGGATCTAAAGAACTTCTTCAGAAAAAAATGTGTCTATGAGGAATCAAAATCTTATTACCCACAGCGTCAGTTGAAGCTTGGCTAGGTGGGCATGGATGATAAATCTCTTATCTTATGTGAGTAAATCCACCCTTTGAGGTAACTTGTGATGATTGCCCTTGGCTATATGCCGAAGTAAAGGGAGCTAATGCTGTCATAGTCAAAAGGGAGTCACAACAAGATTTTAGGAGCATCATGTTGAATCTTGAACTGGACTTTCTGCATGAGAGGAAGGGGAGGAAATGCATAAAGAAACATCCCCTTCCAAAAAATTGAGAGGTCATCCACCTTTTACACCTGGGACTCTGGCACAAAACAGAGGAAGTTGTCTGTTCAAAGGGGAGGCAAATAGATCTACTTGATGAGTACCCTATGGGTGGACAATGTCCAGAAACACATCCATGTGAAGCATCTATTCATGGGATTGAGTTAAGGACCTGCTCAGAGTGTCTGACACAATGTTCTGATCTGAAGGGGTATAAACTGCCTGAAGAGTCATTTGATACTTGACAGCCAGATCCCATACCAAAAGTGCCAGCCATCAAAGAAGGTAAGAACTTGTTCCTCCATGTTTGTTGATATACCACATTATTGTGGTATTGTCTGTAAATGCCTTGAGAGGCCAGGTAGAAAAAATATGATGAAAGGCATGAAGAGCCAACATAAGAGCTCTTATCTCTTTGACACTGATGTGCTCCTTCTGCTGACTATGCAGCCACATCCTCTGTACCTTTAGGGAGCCAACATTTGATCCTAATCCTGCATCTGAAGCATCTGTGAACTGTTCCTGAGAGGGAAGAGGGGGATGACAAGGGAGCCCTGCATTCAGAGACTACTACTAAATCCACCACTGAAGTTCCTTCTTGAGACAAGGAAGAAGAGGAACTACAATGTCCAAAGGATGTGCATGTCGAAGCCACATTGATTTCAGAAACCACTGAAACTTTCTCATGTAATGTTTGACCAGAGGAAGCATCAGAATGGTGGATGCCATGAAACTCAGAGCTCTCCGAAACTCCCTGGCTATAATAAAGGCCAGAGGAAGAAGATTTTGAAAGTAAGAAATGAAAGTCAAGGCCTTTGGAGGAGACAGGGATGCTAGCACTGGCACTGTCTGAATCCTGCAACACAGAAAGACATGATCCTGAGAAGGAGTCATTGAAGACTTTTTGAAGTTTATTATGAACCCCAGGCTCTGAAGAATGGAAAGGGCAAAATGAAGATTTTACAAAAGGATCTCTGGATGCCTGAATCAGCAGGTCATCTGAGTAAGAAAATATCTGAATCCCTTGAAGCCTGCAAAAAAGCAATCACAGAAGCAAGGCATTTGGTGAACACTCTTGGGGCAGTAGAAAAGTCAAAGGACAAAGCAGAGAACTGAAAATTCCAGCAAGCAACAGAGAAACACAAAAACTTTCTGAAAAGAGGATGGATTAGAATATGCAGATAAGCATCCTTGAAATCCACGGACACCATATAGGCCTGAGGGAGCAAGAGAGGAAGGGATAACATCTGAAAGAAAGGCACTTTCAGAAAAATGTTTAGATGAGAGAGGTTTAGAATTGGTCTCTAAGTGCCCCCTTTTCTGGGAACTAGAAACATTCTTGAATAAAACCCCTCCCCCCTTTTGGACACAGGAACCTCTTGAATAGTGCCCTGAGTCGAGAGATCTCAAAGAACCTCTGGGAGAGGGGGAAAGGAAGTTGTTCACAAGAAGACAGAGGAATTCCCATAAAAGAAGGACAGGATTTCCACACCATGAAGTACCCCTGATAAATGATTGACAGAACCCAAGAATCCTGAGTGATCTGAAGCCATAGAGGAAGAGAAAGAGAAAGGTGAAGGAAAAGGGGAATGTGGCATGGAAGAAATGGATAGTCATACAGCATCTGGTTTGTCAGGAAAGGAAGGCTTCTAAATCCCTGACGTTTGAGAGACCTTAGCAGGAAGAGCCCATTTGCCACTCTTTTTGTTTGCCTACAAACAAAGGCTGGCTTACTGGGATAGTTTCTCTGAAATTTAGGCACAAGAGAAATAAATGCATTTTTAAGCTCCTGTAAGGCCTTCCTGTTATCCTGAAGGGACTTAAACAAAGTAGCAGTTGCTTTCCCAAACAAAAGTCTATTATCCAGAAGAGCATCCAATAATTTGTCTTAATATCATTAGGTAAAGGGTGAAGCCTAAGGCAAGAATGTCTCCTCATCACTGAACCAAAAAAAATTCAGCCCTAGAAGAGGGATCTGCTGCATCATAACTACATTTAATAGAATGATGAACCACTTGAGAGGAAGTCCTTAGCAAGGAAAGTGCATAAGTTTTACCCTCAGATTCTGGAAGATCAGAAATAAGCTGACAGACCTGAGAAAGGAGAGCCAACACCTACCTAGACAAATTAGTCTGATAATTAATAGCCCTAAAAGCTAGAGTAGCAGAAGTGTAAACCTTCTTACCCAGCTTTTCCAAAGTTCTGCTGTTCTTGTCAGAAGGCAGTAACTTAGGTGAAGGAAGCCATTGAGATGGCTTACCAGAGGCTACAGACACTACAGAGGGGTCAGCAGCAGGACATTTTTACAAAAAGCTACAATCCTCAGGCATCCTATAAAACCAGGCTTCTTGGGAGCAGGGAGCAGAGGATCAGGTGCTTTAGAGGTATTGCAAAAAAACATCCAGTAAAGCAGCCAAAAAAGGAGGAATACCCGCAGGTTTAGGGGATTTCAACTGTAACATCTCATAGTACCTCTTATGGATATCAGAGACCTGAGCACAATCCCGCTTTAAAATTCCATCATCCTAGAGATTATGTCCCCAAAGAAAATTTCTTCAAAAAGAGAATCAGGACTAATAGATTCCTCTTCATCTCACTCATAGTCGAAAGGAGAGGGAATCTGAGTAGGATAAGTCAGGGATTCTCCATCAGAATCTGACTCTTTCTCAGAAGAATCCTGTTGTCTAGGCCTTTTAAGGGGAGTAGAGAGCCAAGGAAGATCAGGAACAGAACCCCGCTGAGGAGGCTTTAATGATATTAAAGCATTAAATAACCCCTGAGAAAAAGCCTGTCATTCACTTTGTTGATCCCTTAGGACCAGAAGAAACATGTTTAGTTTTTTCTTTCTTTTTTAAGGGAACGTCTGCCCTACAAAACTGAAAAGCCTCTGACCCAGGACAGCATTTGATAACCATAGTAGGAACTTCTTTCCTAACTAGAATCTGCAGTGCCCCCCTAGGCCCCTCAAAAATAAACAAGCATGGTTCCCCCTGAACGTTTGAAATAGATGCCTGCAAAGCCTCATCAGAAGTGCTGTCAGCAGGATCTTCACTGGCTTCCAACCCAGTCTAGGCATAGGAATCTGACAACACAGCTGGGCTAGCCTCCAGGTTCATAGCAACCTCGGGAGAAACTTCCAGGAGGGACTGGATAGTGGAAGATTCAAGTCTTAAATTTTTCACCTTTTTCCCTAATGGTTGACCCTCAGGGTGGGAAGTTCCTTCCACTGTATCTTTAGCAAGAAGCTTAAGATGTTGGTTCTCAAGATACAAGGAATGGGAATAAAGCCTACTACAAAGTGTTTTCTGGGCAAACACCTGACAAATTGAACAAGATGTGTGGTTGTGAGAAGCTCCTAGGCAAAGAATACACTTATCATGGTGTACTTTATGAGAAATCTGTCTCCCACACCAGCATTTACCCTTCCTAGATGACATTAACCCCTAACAGCACAAAAAAGCCAAGAAAAAACTAAACCCCAATGGGGTATTTATCTGCAACAGCTCAGACTTCAGCAAACAGGTGTAGGCATTCACCAAAAAATGAAAATGCATTCAAAACTGACAGAAAATGGACATAGTCAAACAGACCAACAGTTAGAATAAGCATTCAGACTGGTGGCAAAGACGTTTTAAGGTCGGTATGCCTGAACGTCACCTTTATGCCCTGAGCTCTGCAAGGAGCATGTGGGTGACATTCTGCTTACCTTAAAGCAACAGTAGGCTTTGGTAGACTGGCTGGACATCGGGCATCCACAGCAGGGAAGTCTATATGTTATGAATACTGCAGCAGTGAATGTAAGGACATGTGCAGATACACTTAGCGGCATTGTGCAGTGGTCAGTAACTTGGATGAAAATGACAGCAGAAATTACACCTGTGACTCAACTGTTTGTGTAGCACAAGGTGTAAATATGTTGAGGTATACAATAGAATAGATAAGTAAACTGTGGTTTGAGTTCCACAGTAGTTATTGTTACTGAGGAAGGATCATATTGAGTATTAACTGAAGGAATGTATATTTGCTATTGCCTGTTGGATTTGTGCATTGCTCACCCATATGCAAAGATGGTTTATTACTTAAGGAAAAAGGTGAACAATGTTATTTGTTTTGCTTTCATTCATGCAAACAGGTTAAGTGGTGATGCATGGCCATCAGCACTCTGGACAGTACTGAGTGTAAAAGCTTTCCATGTGGTACAAGGTGCAAGTTCATGGCCAAAACCCAGGTGAACCTGGGTTCTAATCCAGCACACCCACTTTTTATTAAGAATGTCCCACTGTAATTTTTCACAAAAATTAGAATACAAAAATAATTATGCGTAACAAAAACTATGTATAGCAGGTTGATAATAATAATGATGTATGTATTATATGTGTAACTGGTGCAGCATGACAATGAGGATTCTGTAATTATAAATGTATTTTTAGACCTGGGGTGGACTTCATACTTTACTGACAGTCATTTACACACCTCCAATAACACAAATATAGCTGCAAATCAGAATGTATTGTGTGGTCTGAACTAGAACTCAAAAATCTACTTTGAAAGCAATACATGTACATACATTCCAGTATGCTGTCACACATTACTCCTGCATCACACCTGAGAATGCATAAGCCAGGACCTTGTCATATCACACATACATGATTAATTGAAGTACAGCACCATTCACCCTTTAAGGTTTATATTAGTAATAACCATGCTTGGCAGACACTTCTTCTGTGGCAGTGAGAAAAAAGTCACCTATATGGAAATACATGCATTCGCTTTTTTACATCGGTTTGAATCCCACATTGTACACATTACTTTTATCAGTGTGTAAGGCCCCACAAAATATGTGTCAAGCCATAAAACTGATTCTTCCAAATTCAGGTCTTAAAAGCCAAGTCATTTAACATATCAGTGTTGATCACTGGACAAACTGTTGTTAGGTATAGTAGCACACATGCCATAAATTAATGCCAAATATTGCATTATCTTTGCTATTTCATAAACTGCCATCCTCTTTGTTTGGTAATGTTGCTCTCTGCTTAACATTGCACAAACATGGTTGGCACAGATGTGTGGGTTTGTACATTGGCCATAAAACATAATATCACAAATTGGCAGGAAAACACATTTACTGTTATTGGAGGACCTGTGCAGACATGGCAGAAGCTGGGAGAGATGGTGCCCAATTCAGGGCACAAAGGTGGGTTGTGGAGGAATCAAAATATTTGTTGCCCACCTCATAAAACACTACAATCATAGGTTGCTGCATGGGGACTATACCAGGTCTCAGTATAAGGCTAAGACTTGGAACAATCTAGCCAAAGCTGTCTCTAGTGCGAGTGGCATGCCATGCACTGGGGAGCAATGCAGGCATCATTATAATGACTTGAAATGGAGCAAGCAGGCACAGCTCAACCAGTGGCTAGATGAGTTTAGAACTGCTGGAATCCTATAGCTGTGTAAGTATACAGGTAAAGCAACTTTGAGTGTTATGGAAAGCTATAGATAGCCAGGACTTGTATGCATAATGTTTTCATGTGTCTTTTTCTATCCTTCTTTATTTTACAGTTGATCATGATATTTCACTGAATAGGGAGACACATGCTGAAAGACTGGAAAGATTCAGAATGATAAGGGGTATGTATGCAGCACAAATGAACATTTGTATTAAAATAATTGCTCTTCTATACATTACTAGCAACTTAAGTGTACAGATCTAAACTGTAAAAGCAAGCATGCATGCTTTCTTCTGCAGCTCTTGGTAATTGTATTTGGCAAGTATAACAGTGTATTCAGATTTGTGGGTTCAATTCTCACAAGTAATAAATACATTCAAATTACAAAAATGATCATTTTTTATTTTAATTTCTGCAAGATTGCCTTTCATGCCATGTTGTTAAGTCAATAAGTACTATTAAGGAATACTTGTAACAATTCACAATTATATTTTGGGTTGTGAAAGCTGTATAGCTAATATAATAATGAAAGTATGATTATTGTAATAAAGATATATGATTCTAGTCATCTTTCTTTTTTTGTGTCTCACCACACTACTTATCTCTATTTTTTTATAAATGGGAACACACCATTCTGATGTCATACTTTTCTACCAACAAACCAAATGCTTTTCAGCACAGGAAGGTAGGCCAACAGGTGTGGCTCAGCCTGCCATTCCTCTACCAGCTACCACACCAATACACAACACCTCTGGGATGCAATCTGGCAGTACTGCCTCCACAGTCCCTGTACTACTTGGCTCATTTACATCAGGTAGCATTGCCCTGACTGATAGTGCTTTGGCACCCCTGCAGGAGTATTGGTGGACACAGGGATTACATCACCCACCAGGAGATGTTAGGGATTTTGCATGATGTGATAGAAAGTGGCATTGGTGCCTGATTTAGCTATTTGAAGAAGCTGCTCCTTCAAATGCAAAAAAGACCCCCATGTCAAGCAATCTTATAAGAAAACAAGAAGGTGACAGTGATAACAGTTCTGAGTATGAGGACTAGATTCTTATTTTCCCATCATTGATGGGCATGTGCCTTCAATGTCATCTATCTATCCCCAGTCATGGTGTCTTCCAACATTTTCTGCCCCTCACCATCACTGTGTCTCTCTTGTTTTTCCTGTTTGCTGCACCTGCTTCCTCACCTACACTACCTATATGATCCTCACATTCCTATGACCCTTCCACAACATTCCTCTTTTTTTTGAAATACTAAAAAAATGGGCACCTGTCCCACAAAAAAATAAATAAATAATGTCCCACTCATAGCTCTCCACATCACGTGTGTCTTCTCGATGCACTTGATTTGGTCCAACTGGCTATAAAACATGACTGCATAGTTTTCACCCATCTGTGTTGTGGTGACAGTCCAAATTCATCCAATTTTCTATCCATGTTCACATTACAGAGATAAAGAGGTGGTTACCTATGGTTCTTTCCTAATTCTTGTCTACAAATTCCTTTATTGCTTGTTGTTTGTTCTTCCCCTTATTTGCCCCTCATTTCACCACATTCCTATCTACTCCATTTTCATGTCTTTAATCTGCTCAAAAATAGAATCACACACCACTCATGTGGCCAGAAATGGCCCATAATAAAGCCTTCAATTTTTGACCACTGCATTTGGGCTTTGCTTTTCATTTTGCACCAGTGTTGAGTGGCAGTGCATGGCTCTTCGTATACTATGGAAAAATCTGGTGAGTTTTTGCCTTTGGCCACACTAGGCTGGTTAATTCTGGCCAATGTTGCTTAAACTCAGTGCACTAAAGGAAGACAGAGTTAAACCAGATTAAAGGCAATACCTTGAAACATTTACTCTGACAGTTATTTAGACTGCTGAATGTAACAAAATGCAAAGTCCTATATGGAGTGTTGACATAAATCATGTAATTGAAGTTTTTTGACTATAACATCAATGGTTTGATTCTAGATGCATCTCTCATAATTTCTTAGTGTGATGATATATGTGTATGATATATTTAATTACTCACATTAAAATTTGCCACAGTTATGATTTCTCTGGGCAATATATTGATTACTACCCAAAAATGAGTATCTGAAGTGACAACCATCCCCACTGCTATCACATATTTATCTAACCTTGTTCTGCTTTGTCATAAGCATGTTGTCCCTCTCCTAAGCCTTCTCTATCCTTAAGTCACTCATTTCATGATAAACAGCATGTATTGTTAACAATGACAACAGATCAGAAATGGACATTAATGTGCCATTAAACAAAACACTGCTAGGTGTATATTCATCTCTCCTTGTATTCATCCTATCACTCCAACCCCTCTTTACATATGTGAATCTATTATGTTGATGGATGGTGTCTGGAGACTGACTTGACTGTGCTGATAGATAATACCAACATGTTACCTTAAGTCAATACTTTATCCGTGCTCATCTACTGTGTAATGTTTTAAAATCATCTGTAGGATTCTGTCTGTGACATGTTCAGGTAAAGATGGATGAAATCTTCATCTAATATGATATGGAAAATGTCCTTACTGTGACAAAGCATACTGCAAACACTTTTCAGGATGGCCATACAGAAATAGTTAGCATATCTATTGAGTCATAATAATCATTTCAAAAGATGTACCACCCCTTGTTATTTATACAAAGCCATACACACAATTAAACTTTGATTTGCAGTGAGGCCTGCAAAGCAGCTAATAGTTATACAACTCTATAGAGGTGGCCATTAATGAAAGAAATTGTGGAAGACACATACTTTATTGCAGTCAGTTTGTCACATTTGCAGTCATGATCACATTTACTTAGATAATGCCATCCTGACACCATCTGTAAAAAAAGAAAATGATTGGGATTTGAACTCTGTGTTATCTATGCTATGATTAAAAGCTCATTGCTCTTAAACCTGATGTCACAGGGAAAGATAGGCAGAGGGTATATTTTTTACACTCAGTACTGCCAGAGTGCTGATGGCCACACATTGCCACTTAACCTGTTTGCACAGAGTGAGGTAAACCAAAAGAAATATTAATATTTTTTTCTATTTAAGCAGAAAACTATATTTGCTTATTGCTTAACTCCGTGCAAACTGGGAAGGCAATAGTAACAGTTCTTAATGTAATAAAAATTATGACACAGCCTTTCCAATATAAACACTATGAGCAGCACAGCATCTGTCAGCTATTTCTCCCAAAACATATATTCTAATTACTTCTCAAGTTCAAGCTGTATTCATGAAATGGTAATCTAGCATGCATTAACACTTTGCCATCGTTTGTGCAAATCAGTTTCTATGTAATATGCTATGTAAATAGGTGTTTGGCATGTCTTAATATGGTTATTGTCCAGTTATCCTCCATCTCATTAAAATGCATTCATAAACACAAAAGAATGGAAGGGATCTGTTCTTCACTAAAGACACACTTAGATTCATGTTTGTCTTGCAGCAATGCAATTGCAAATAATATCTCAGTAATTGGTCCACTGTCAAGTACAATGCAAAAATAAAGAGCACAGCTGCATTGTTATTTTGTTGTGGGTATATACTGACACCGGACATTAGTCATCACTGATGAAATCACATTGATATTGTCAGAAAAATCTAGTACTGTGGACATCAATTCATTGGAATATGAACACCCATACTTCAACACTTGCAATACTGCTATTTCCAAAGTGTGTGTGTTCTGTTATCTAAACAACATACTGATAAACAGGCACATGTATGTCTCAGTTCTGCTGCGCTCATTCATGACAGCTTATTTCACCTAGGTTACTAGAATGTCTAAATTTATTTTTGAACATTGCAATCACAAAACCAAATTTGAAATCTAACTTTTGCACTCAAGTCTCGTAATAATAATTTTTATCTGCAACATTATGATGATGTCATCCTCTATAAAGATCACTATGACAATGAATATATGAGACTTCTGTGAATGTTAAGTACTGTGTTCTGCAGGTGGATTAACTAGTTGGGTACGGGCTCTAATTGTACAACAGTCAGCTTGTATATGTGCCTATACATCTAACTTTGTGTATGTGCAGTCAGAAGAGCATGAGTATATGTCCTAATACCTTCACTCAAGTTTCATCCAGAAACAATTTTACAGTGGTATATGATTACACACCAATTTCATACAACCCTCCCAACCCCATCGTCTCACCATACACTGATGATGTCATCTGCTATAAAATGTTCTCCGCCAATCAAAAAGTCAGACATGTGCCATGGCTCTAGCATTAAGCATTTAATTTTCTAGTTTGTGTAACTAGGTACACTTGGGAAGTGTTCTCCTGTGTTCGGGTTTCCTCCGGTACTCCTGTTTCCTCCCACATTCCAAAGACATGCATCTGGAAAACAGGCTCTGTGGAACCTAGTCGGACATTCCCGGTCAACAAATGTTAAATAAAATAAAATAAATAAAAATAAATAAAAAAAAGGTATGTAGGGGTTCTAATCTCACTGCTGTCAACTTGTGTCTGTGTGCTCAGTTAACTCTCATTCTAGAGGCAGTTTTTGAGCAACATGTGAGACACTCCTACCAACATCTTCTTCTCAACATACACTGATGATGTCATTTGCTATAAAGTACTCTCTGACAATGTATATCAGAATTTCATGGCAGTATAACATTTTCAGTGGCAATGTCAGGGAGACAGTGATTGTGGGACACATGTCTTATGATTTGACATGTGCTTATAGAGTGTGTTCCATGTATTGTTTGATATGTGAACAATATCACTATGACAGCTTCCTTGCATATTGAGCCTAGACTGTGCACTGCTTTAATTTCTGTGCACATAGGTATAGTCCGTGCATTGGCATCAGTCTCTCCATTCATTATAACACATCACTTCTTAATTCACACATCAATTGCAGATGCTACAGACAATATCCATTGCTATTAAATGTGGCAGATGCATGCAATACACAGCTGTGTGTAGGGAATCTACTCATAAATGTGTGTTGTTTGTGTGTGTTATTATCCTTATGGCTGATACCAATGTCAGGCCCGGGATGCTTTAGTCAAATTGTATCATATATAGCACAGTGAGCTAGCACACATCTTGTTGGCCATACAGAACCATTCTTTGTGATGCATGTCTATTAGAAATCGACAGTGCAGACCTCCCTTCAAGGTGTTGTACAATATTCATATGGGATATGACTTTCTGTGCTGTGCCCAGTAATTACAGAGGTTAGTAACAACACTGATGGAATGAGTTTAATTCTTGCAGGTGTGCTTGTGGCTTATATGCCATGCAAACCTCTCAACTGGCCAGCATTGCTCCTCAATTCAACTCCAGGTTTAACACTTTGAAGAACACTGACAATTATTACATTTATGCACGTCTGTTCCTGTGAAAGATGTATAATAACTTAAACTCACATATTCTGGCAATGTCACTGACTAATGTTGTTAATATTTTAAAATTGTCTCTGATTGTACCTGCTTTTGTCTACAGTTGTGAGTCTGTTGCTATGTGTCCATGACTGGTTGTGAGGTATGCTGATATTTCAGTCATATTCAAGCTAATCACTTTGCAGATCTTCACAACATGCAGGTACCCTCTATTGTAGATACCATCCTTGCTAAATGTCCTCTTCAGTGAGCATGTCAGTGATGTTTATATCAATGCCATTCATCTCCATTGACATGTATCCGTGTGTGTGATAGTCACATATATACTTTCATGTGTGATGATATACATATACTCATGCAGGATGTGTAAACAGCAGTACATACCATGCTATTTACATATGTGCTGAATGTTATACTACTGACTTGTCTTAGAAGTGTACATACATTGACATATCCTGTCTTCGGAACATTGCCATATGTTGCAGGTCCTCTTTCTCTTTCTTCATTCCTATCATTCATGTTTGTGGCCATTTTAATCAGCACACTTTCCATGCCGCCTTGTGTATTTATGTTTTATTGTATTTACACTTGCTGTTCACCCCACAATCTATTATTTCCATCTACAAATAATTGTTGTAGTGTACATTGCACTGAGTATGTTTTTCTATAATGTGTTAATACTGTAGTTGTTGCAGTATTTTCACCTCTGGTTGTCACTGTAGCTGTCCGCACCATCTTGCTGAGCAGGTTTGCCCATAGGCAAACTTGTATGCATCTTCTGTCTGCATACATGCTGCTCTGCAGTTTCCTGTCCAACAACACTGCTGCTGGCCATAAAACATCTCTGGTATTCGTGTAAGCATGATGCGCAGTATAGATATGTGATTAGCACTGCTGCTCATCACTCTAACATGTAAACTCCATGTAGGCTTAACTCCAAGCCTACATAGAGTTTATTGAATCCCAGGGACAATTTTTTTTTTTTTGGGTGGGGGGCGGGTGCTTACATGCATATAGGACACTTAGGTCTCATCTTTCACCTCCCTATGTTGTTTTTGTCAAGAATAGCTATTCCCTCTAACATCACTCAATACAGATCTGATCTACTTGACTGGATAATAATACTGCATTGTTACAGCAAACACCTCCAGAGTCAGTACAGCAGAATCATGGACAAATGAGGCCCTAGGCAGGGTAATGCATCAGGCCCATGCTAGCCATACCAACATCCAAATTATTTGGATCCACTTATCTTTTGGACACATTACTTGGATACAGCTCTCCAATTACCATAAAAACTGTTCAAACCTGTTAGTGTATATAGTATTTTCTACTTTACTTTTACATTTATCACAGAGATTTAGATTTTGTTTAAAAATTTTATTTCAAATTTCACAGAAAACATTGACCGACATTTTCTAAATAAACAAAACCTTTTCACATTGAAGACTTAAGATGAGAAACAGTGAACGTTTCCTCCCTTAAAACTCACATTTAGTGAAAAATGCTCCTGCATGTGGCAAGTATGTTGGGAAGTTTAAGGATGTACCTTTATGGAAGAACATTTGTGTAAATAAGCCTTACAACATAAGGAAGAAATAACTATGTGCTTATAAGAGGCCATATGCTACCTAACTGAGGATGGCACTCATACATGCTAACAAAGGACTGAGAGATGAAATTAGAAAATGTATAGCTAAATACAAACTTAAAATGATCACTGACACCAAAACATCTACAAATCTTTCTTTAGCTATGTCAGGAAGTTAAGAAATAATGCCAAACAGTGCTCTGAACAGATCCATAGTTGCATCAAACATTCTGAAAACAAAGAAGTTGCTAACATTTTAGCCAACAAATTTTCTGCCAGTTTTTCGCTAAAAAAAACACCCTAACTACCGCCTCACTCTTACAGGTCCTTGCTCCAGCAAATATTTATGTGGAGCAATTCCTCAAAGCTCTGTCAAAAAGTAAGAGCACCACATGGTGTTCAGAGCACTGCCATCCTCAGTTAGGTAGCATCTGACCTCTTACAAGCACGTAGTTATTTCTTCCTTTTGTTGTAAGGCTTATTTACACAAATGTTCTTCCATAAAGGTACATCCTTAAACTTCCCAACATATTTGCCACATGCAGAAGCATTTTTCGCTAAATGCAACTAACTCCCCAAACTGCCCTCTGATCACATGCTGGATCTCTGATTCCCTATAAGTGTGGCCATCTGAAAGGGTACTTTTAACTGTAGAATCTTACTTGATATATTTTCTTCTCTCACCTGTCTATGAATGACATTGTCTTTTACCTATGTTCTATATTTTCTTTTACCTGGAGTGTTTTATTAATTTCTTGTTATATTACTAAGCTCAGCATACATGAGGTAACCTGTTTTGTGTAGTATGCTGGATGTACTGTAACTGACATTGTCTTTTACTTATGTTCTATATCTTCTTTTACCTGGAGTGTTTTATTAATTTCTTGTTATATTACTATGCTCAGCATACATGATGTAACCTGTTTTGTGTAGTATGCTGGATGTACTGTAACTGACATTGTCTTTTACCTATGTTTTATATCTTCTTTTACCTGGAGTGTTTTATTAATTTCTTGTTATATTACTATGCTCAGCATACATGATGTAGCCTGTTTTGTGTAGTATGCTGGATGTACTGCAACTGACATTCCCCCGGCTGCAGTTGAAAGGTTTGACGTCAGCATGCCATGAATATGCATGAGGGCATGCTGACTCAACCGTAAGTCTTACACGGACTGTGTAAGAAAGCAGGGGGCGTGTCCGACTGCCGAGCAGTCTAAATGTCCACGCCCCTGCAAGTGTTTTAAAACTAAACAAAGCACACACACAACAGCGAATCTGCTCAAATGTCCCTGCACCCAACACCACACTCCCTGATATTATAAACCCCTATCACAGTTCTAAAATGCAAAACATTAAATATATTTTTTTTAAATCCCCAAAATAGCTGCCTATATTTGCGCGTGTGTGCATGGGTGTGCCCATTATTTAGATAGAGTTAGCAATTCTGACATGGAAGAGCATAAGAAAGAATGTTAATGCAAATCACACCAAATAGCAATAGCATAACAGTAGAGCGTTCACACAAAGAAGAAGCATTCACGGTTTGAGTCCCACCACTCCCCTTTGTATTTATTTTTTAAATCAGTATATGAAATAATACCTGACAAATAGGTTTAAACATTACCAAAAAGTAGTGAAATGGCCAATGTATCAGTGAACAAAATAAATATTTTAAAGAATCCTGATATAAAATTGCCTGCAGTAAAGCAGCGCTTCACCCAGCACAATAGAGTTGCCCTTAGTTTAATAGCGCTTTACCTAGCGCAATAGAGATGCCCACAGTTTAATAGCGCTTTACCTAGCACAATAGAGTTGCCCATTGTTTCATAGTGCTTTACCCAGTGCAATAGAGTTGCCCATAGGTCAATGGTGCTTTACCCAGCGCAGTGTGTTTGCATGGATGTGCGCACCGCGCCAACCAGGGCACTGTAGGGCACCGAGGAGCAACGTAGAGCAAAGATGCTTAAATGCAGCCACACCCCCTAGCCTGTCTGGATAGTATGAAAATAAAATGAATGACAAGATTCAAACCCAGGACTCTGTGCATCAGAAGCAAAGTACAGAACCACTAAGCCATGACAACATAGGGGAAACAACCACTATTAACATTCATATACTTATGAATGGTAGTTTAACCATTACTAAGCAGGTCTGCAGTCAGCCATGAATTTTACAAAATGGCCAATCACAAGAAAAGTGAGGGAAATGCGGCATATTTAAGCCCCACAGGCAGGAATACATGCCATAACTGATTGTAGCTCAAATCTGCAGTTAGAATGTCTGGTTTCGGAGAAGGAACACGCTTCCGAGCACTACGTTGGGGCATCAAGGAGTCCAAATACATGGTTTGGCTCCTTGTCCACCGTCACGAGTCAAGACTCCTGCAGGGCCAGTTCCAAGGGAAGAAGTACAAGGCAGAGGTTTGGAACCGGTTAACTCGTGACATCACCAGTGCCACAGGCGTTCCTCGGACTGATGAGCAGGTCTGTCACCACCATGCAGACCTGAAGAGACGAAGGCAGGACCGCCTGAACCAATGGATACAGGAGGCCCGTGGGATGCGGGATGCCCCACAACTGAGTATGTAGCCATGGAATGCAGTATGTAAGAATTGATAATGGAGTATGTATAATGGATAAATATGTCTCAATATCCCTTCATTTACTTTACAGCTGCAGGTGACCGTGCTATGATTCAGCAAGCCTATGCTGATAGGCTGCGCCACCAGGCAGGTTAGTGATTATTCTGCATGTATTGTTATATAAAATATGGGAGAGCATGAAAGAAAGTGTTGTAGTCCAATAATACAGCCATAAAATTGTCTGAATAAGTCCTCTGCATGTACTGTCAGATAAAAACGTCAGAGAGGCAGAAAAAGATTGTAGAAACCCATTAAGAAAGGTAACATACGTCTGGAATAATATCTCTGCAGGCACTGTTATATAAAATAAGTGAGTCAGCCTGAAAAAAGATTGTTCTAACCTATTAATAAAGGTATTATATGTGTTGAACATGTCTGCCATATACACCATTAAAACAAATAAAGGATTGAGCCTGTGGAAAAGTGTGTAATGTCATTAATAAAGGTCTAAAACCCAGAGTGGGTCTGTGTCACAGAGTCTGAAATGTTGTTGTACCCTTGCAGTATACAAACAGCACTGTTTGAAAAGGGGCTGGCAACCCAGAGTTGTGCAGTCCCATATAAAGTGGGTGATGGAAGTACTAGTAGCTGTGAAACATATATATAGTCCACAACAGGCAGTTACTGGCTGGCATGAATAAGAAAACCTGGCACACGTGTAGCATGTTATTTTTTCCCAAAAAATGTGAGTGTGTGTCAAGAAATGCAGGGTTCTGTACAAATCGAAGTGAAAATGTCATGTGAAAACATCCCAGATATGTAGATAAAGAAATATAAATGCAATCAAGAAATATGTAGCAGTAACATCTGCATCATGGACAGTTAGTACATCAGATATAGGTCAGGCATATATTGAACTAGCCAAACTCAATACACAACCTAATGTTTGGTGGCAAGTGTAATAATACAGGTATGGGATATTCACTTGCAGTCTCTAGGAATGTACTGTAGACTAAAAGGTCATTATAAGATATTAACCAAGGTTTTTTATACACCCTACTGTATGTGCATAAACCTTGCAATTCCACACCTCAGTGGGTATGTGTAATCTTAAATATTTGTTGGGACATATGTCCTATTGTTCTATAAATATTTGCATTCACATTGATGCATGTGCCCTGTTTAAACACCACAGTCATGGTGGCCTGTTGCTACCAAACATCCCTGCATGCTGTTGGAATAACCACTGTGGTTCAATATATGCATGCGTTATGCTTGCTGTTCAACTGTTGTACCCTTGGTGAGTTGTGTTAATGGGAATATTATTGCATGCTGTTACAACTAATCTGGAATGCTGTTTTGCTTATGTTGTAATTAAACACACCTAATCACAGAACGCATGGGAAGGCCAGTCCCAGTGTACCCACCTATCCCTCCTCAGCCGGCAAGTGCACCTGGCACCAGCAGGGCCGGTGCCCAGCCCGGGCTCCCCTCCTCCATTGGTTCTGTGCCACCTTCAGGTGGAAGTGCTGCAGGGGATGGGGCTTGTCCCCCCCGTGCAAGTGTGGGCGGAGAAGGGCCACCTGTCACCCTTCAAAGGGTCCAGGCTGTGGTGCGTAGGGAGATCCAGCGTTCAGTCACTGATCCCCTACGCCAGCTTGAGGTGAGAGTGACGTGTCTCACGGGTGAGCCTGCCTGTCCTACGCAGCCCCCAGCACAGCCACCCTCGGGGCAGTGAAGGTTCAGTGGTGAGTGCCCATGGGTGGGGATCTCAGTTCCACTGTTAACATCTGTGGGCTCATGGGCTTGTGATTTCCAAACATCCGACCTCGTCAATTGTGTCACACACCCCATGTGTCATACTCCACCCCTGTATGTGTCTTGTCTGTTTACCTTCCCAACCTACCTCCCCAGACATACCTGCTTCCTCTACCTCACTTCCCACTCTCACCAGAAAAAAAAAAAAAGGGCAATCTATGCCCAAAAAAAAACTACGCCCCATACATAGCTGCCCATTTCGCACACATGTCCATCGGACAAACATGTAAGCTGATAATTAGAATTGGCAGTACAAAATACTTTGTTGTCCTCACCCCTCTCCCAGGGGTGGAAGGTTTCAAATTTCACTCCAAATTCATTGCATATGCACAGCTGTTGCTGTTAAAGAAATGGGCAGCTATGGACCTTCCCTACACTCGTCCTGCACATTCCAAGCTTGTTTACCTAATGTGTGTCCCTCTTTCTGCCCCCTTTTTCACCACTTTCCTATCTCCCCATTTTCTTTTCTTTAAAAGAAATTAGCGTGGGGGTTAGCGGGAGTAAGCACTTTTAACCAGTAGTTAGCGGGTTTGCACCAGTGTTCGCATGTGTGCGCTTAGCTAAGCATCGCTAAGCGTCACGCAAACCAGCTTACAACTGCTTAAAAGTGCCTTAGTCACTCTATGGCAGGGCCCTTGTACTGCTCAGCAGCAAAATAAAATACCCTTGTCAGTGTCGAACCCCACACCTTGGACTCACCAGTCTGCATGAAATACCACTAAGCCACAGCAGATATACAATAGCTTGGTGCTGTAAGAAATATATCATGCATTACAATGAGTGAATGTAAAGGTAAAATAGGAAAGCCATAGGAACACATTTCAATAACTACTGTTGTATGCCAGTTAATTCTCTAATTCGAAAAAAAAGTACATACTCCCACGTATCCAGTGTTAGCATTAGGAGGTGTGAGTAAACTTACACACTGAGAAGAGTGCACTGGAAGGAGCAGCAGTCAGGTTTCAGTACAACATGGATATCATTGGCTACAACCCTAGCTTCAGATATGAGACATATACCAACCTTCTGACTGAGACAACAGTGTCCACAGCAAACAAGCATGGGCCCCACCTTGCACAACTGAAAGGGCTACACCTACCTAACCTAGCATTTTAGAGCAGTGTCTTGCAATCACAGTGAGTACTGCAATTACCACACAGCAGGCTGCATGCAATTACTAAATGGTAGGCACCAATTGATGCAAAGGCCATCACATGCACATGTGCAGATACCTAGAAAAGCAGCCTGTACTTGCTATCCACACATGGAATAATATCATTGCACCAACTGAGAGGGAGAGAGAGAGAGAGAGAGAGCGAGACAGACAGACAGAGACTGACAGACTGATGGAGACAAACAGGCTGTAAGAGACAGACACTGAAAAGAAAGACCAACACACAGAGGAAACCAAAACCAAAAAAAAACAAAGCAACAGCTACAACAGACGGAGGTGAGGAATACAAAGGTAAAGTATGTAACAGATATGTATTTGCAGGAATCCGAATGATGTGTCTGAAGGGTACTCTACATACTGTGAATCATCCATATGTGGCAGCACTCCATATCTATATATATATATGCACATGTGCATAGGGCAAGGGACATACTGCAACTGTTAGTGAAGGCTGGACATATATATGTTGTTGAAGGTTGCTATGTGCACAAATGTATGTAGGTTGTAGTGTGTGGCATTGCAAACAGCAAGCAGTGCAGGTATATGTCATGTGGTGGTTGAATGCTGTGGGACTGAGCTACAGGCAGTAAGACCACTACAGCTATATGGCCTGAGGACAGCAAAATGCATTCTGCACAACACTGTGCAATATTATTACATAACCATATATCTCACAACTGTTGCATAATTGACATCCCCACCATGAAAGGTGGGCAGTATATGTGCCTATATGTGCATCTATATGTACAGCAATGGATGTATACATGTATATGTATATATATATATATATATATATATATATATATATATATATATATGTGTATGTGTGTGTGTGTGTGTGTGTGTGTGTGTGTGTGTGTGTGTATATATATATATATATATATATATATATATATATATATATAGATATATAGATATAGATATATATTGATATATAGATATATAGATAGATATATATATATATAGATATATATATAGATATATATATATATATATATATATGGATATGTATAGATATGTATTGATATGTATAGATATATATATAGATATATATATATATATATATATATATATATATATGTATATATATATATATATATATATATATATATATATATATATATATACAGAGAGAGAGAGAGGGAGACATGGGGTCATACATACTGCAACAGGTGTCTGTTGATCAAGGCATGGACTGAACACCAGTGTTAGTACTGCAGTGCCATACCCCATTCCAAAACACTTTACCCAGTAACTACCACATAGGTGGTAGCCTGCCTAACACTGAAAGTGTCAGAAGGGAACATGGGACACAGGTGGACAGTAGCCGCCCCTTTGATAATCACAGTGCCACACTAGTCTTGTAATATGTCTACATGGTATGTGTCATCACAAAAGGTGTGTCATCTAGGGAAATATAGGCAGTGTTCCCCTCTACTCATCACAATGCCCCATGTGGTATGTTCCTCACATGACAACTACAGCAAGTGGAAAGGCCACAGACATGCCTCACAAAGAGTAATACTGCCCTCAAACACATTCCCTATTCAGACTGACTCACAAAACCACAGCTAGAGTGTGTTGCATACCGCCCACCCAGAGGTTACCTCTGCCGGACATACAGAGGTATGTCACACCAATAGCAGTCGGCCATCCACCATGTCAACACCTCACAATCCCTCCGGGCAACATGACCTAGGGCCCTAATCCTCACCACCTCACTAAACAGCACATGCTGGAGGTACAGGTTCCTATCCACAAATATGCCATACTCTGGACTAAACCACCCAGCATTAACAAACAAGGCTACTCATTAGCAGATGTCATACATACCCCTGATGATTGTTTGGGAGATAGGTAATATGCCCTTGGAGTCACCTCTGTGTATCCAGTTGACAGGAGCAAGTGAATCACATTACATGTGTGTCAAAGGCCCGGGTAGCATATGGCTAGGCTGCTCTAGGCCCTAGGCCCAATAGCGTATTACCTACCTATGACACATTGCACACACACACATGTACTCAGTGCAATACGTGCTATGTGAGGTGGAATGAGTGTGACACTGAATGTGTGCAAGGTCTGTAAAGGTGTGATAGCTTAGTGTGAGGTTGTTTCTGTCATGGTAGTTTGTGACTTAGGTGTGAGGCCAGAGAAAGATGTGTCAGTTATTGGGATGCAGACATAGTAGGATGGCATATGTTGTGATGTAGTTCCTTGTGTACGACTGTGGTGTCCCATTGTAGGCTGAAGCAATACATGTATGCTCAGTAAGTGGTACTGCTGGTGAATCCAGTTCACATATGAACTGTTGTACTACCTGAAGCTGTAGGCCTAAACAGCACAGTATGGTGTATGTTCACATTCCCTGGTAACACTGTCTTGTGTGTTTCCTGTAGTCTGCACAGATTGCATACCTCAGGCATAGGTATCTGTAAATAGGGGCACACAGTACTGTAAGGTACACAGGTAATGCCCATCTGTGTCGGCATACATTTGTGTGTTGTATGTATGTCTGATATGTGTGTAATGATGCATGTACCATGGCCGCAATCACATGTGTGTTACAGGGTATGTGTGTGTACCTAGCAACATGTATACTCTGTTACAGCAGTATGCCAGCGATATTAACAACCATGCACATATGTTAGGTAGGGGTACGGCATCAACGACTAGGGTGGTTTACTGGTAATACTGTAAATGTACTTTACATTTATTGCATTGGATGACATATTTCTTCATGCATTAGCTTGATATATACCCCCGTGGCGAGGTTGTGCATTGTATCCCAAACAGTGTGCCGAGTACTGGTGTATACTGGTTTGTTATATGGAGTGTGGCAGGCACTGTCAGCCAGTTGTGGGCTGAGCACTGATATGTGGTATTGAAGGTGTGTATCATCTGACAGACAAACATATGCTATATATGGCAGTTAAGTGATATTTGTACTAATAATGTTGTGTGCCACATGACTTGCTCACACATATTGTTTAATTGTCTTCTAATGCTATGGCTCATCAATGCAATCCATCATATACAGCTGCGGAGGAACAGAAAATACATAACAGCCTGGTACAGCACTATACACTGCTGTTTTCCAGGGCCAGCCAGCACGAGCATGAGCGTACTGCACTGTGGCAAGATCTTGTTCATTGGGTAACTGTCATAGGCATGCATAACTGGACATATGAGCAGGTACGCCATCACTGCAGTGATTTAATTAGACATCTCCAATGGCATGCATCTGATATCCATAGACAACAGCTTGCCACAGATGGTGGGGCGGCCATACACCCCCCCCTCACCAGAGTGGAGGAGCTGCTCCTAAGCGTGGTGGCTCCTGGCCTACAGCAGCAACAGCATCACACATGTGTCATCATGGAGGCGGGAGTCACCCAGCATGATGACATGTAGCATGCAGGTAATATGCCCTAGCTGTAGACTGCTGTTATCTGCATTGTTAGAATATGTATATGTGAGATGTGTACTGTGCGTTCAGCAGTTGTGCTGCCTATTGTGTGCAATACTGATATTTGGAATAGTATCTGTACACCTGTGACTGTTGACTGTTGTTCTACTGTAGTTTAGCACACTCACAGTAACAATGCCACAGTTGTGGCCCCTGACAAACTGTGTCATATTCTTGTAGGTCCCTCTGGTGTGACAGCAGGGCAGACGATACATGCTGGTAAGTGTGTTCACAGTTTAATATTGGTAATGACATGTGCATGTCATAGGTGAGGTGAAGGCCATGTACACGTAACACACCTACGCATAATGCATACTGTGCATGTTTGCTGTGAGACATTAAACATCTCAGTAAAGTCAGTAGCTGCCTCAATCACATGCAATGCACAGAGCAGCAGACACATTTGGGCAACACTGTACTACACATTGGATATGCATAGTTGCTACAGCTGTACACAACAGAACACGTTTATCATACACAGTACACAAAAACATGCTTCATTTGGCATTACCACACACCCGCTGTAAGGTCACACTTCAGTATCCCACATGTCATGCACACACACATGATGTACCTCAGGGGTAGAGGCCTATCATGGGGATATGCAACACTCTTCAACACATTACACAGTCATGTTAGTTAATGCTCCCTATCGGGCACCTCACACATCCATGTACAAAGTGGCTGTGTAATTGTGAACGTAGCCACGGCACTGCAGTTCAGGTACAGCATGCTAGGCATTGGTCTTGCATACATTAGTAGCTGTGAGTGACCACAAGATGCATGATGATGATGGCACAGGGTACTACACCCCATCCAGTTACAGTGACCGCAGTACTACTCATAGCAGTCATTGCTGTGCACCTCAATGTTGTGTGTGTGCAAACATATGCACCTATGCACAATATTCATAGCATATTGTGTGTGTGCTTACATATGCCAGTATACACAATATGCACAGCAGTCACCATCCGAACAAAGTGTCACATATATGTCCTGGAATGCTAGTGGTGTATAGGTCACATAACACACATTGGGTATGTGTGGTGTTTAATGCTGCAGTCATGTAGCATACCATGCCATGGCTGGCACCGACATATCTGCAATATGTCCCACACTCACCATAACCACTTTATACTGGCCATGTCGAGCATTGGGATTCCTTCAGGTCAACATGCACCACTCATCCCATGTGTGTACATAGCATGCATGTGCTACAACTGTGCCCACTATTATCTGCTATGGACACAGACACTGTACTCAAACATGGAAATCTATGTGTCACACAGATAACACATACAGCCATTGCATATATACCTGTGAGTGATGGTGCACAGGGCATTGCAGAGCTGATAATACTTGCACCGCAATGTTGTGTCCAGGTACACATTGTGTTCCAGGGTGTAGCCAATCACTGAACAACTACACAGTTGCATCAAAGCCATGTACACTGCCATGAAATAGGGGCACCTACACTTGCACTGCATGGTCTTGTGCAACACATATTCTGCATGCTGACACGTGGGTGGTGACTGTTTGCCTTGTGATACAGACAACCACCTTCACCCACTATAGAGTATGTGTTGGATTGCTGGTGTGTAAGTTTATGTGCTGTAGTGAGGAGTGTATATGTGTGCATGTGGGCATTTTGCATGTGTTCATGTGTGCATGTGTGCATGTGTGCATGTGTGCATGTGTTCATGTGTGCATGTGTGCATGTGTGCATGTGTGCATACATCATGTGCAGACTGTAAAGTGTGTTTCTTGTCTTCCTCTCACAGGTGCTGAGTTAGGGGTGGCCAAAAGCAGCAGGGAACCTGAAGCCACTGCCACGAATAGTGGTGATGATGAGACATGTAATTCTGGCACAGGAAGGTTTGACAGGGTCTGTCGTTGGTCCGCCAATCGACAGTACACAGCGTTCAACCTCATCTATGTGCACACTCATACTGTCAATACATCCCTCATCACCAATGGCCATAGGCAAGGGACAGCATACAGTTGGCATAGACCAGGAGAGTGTGGTACCCATGGCACTTGCATCCCCTTACAGCAGCCATAGCCAGATTCCTGGAATGGTACCACATAGGCGGAGGTCCAGGGGTTCTCGGGGAAGCATTGCTGGTCATATTGCTCCTGGCAGATGTGCCCTCACAGATCTTACAATGTCCAGTATGTTCTGGGCTGTAATGCAAGCTCAAGCATGTATGGAAAGGTACAACAGACATGGACTAAGGGCGCAGAGGGCCCATTGCAACGCTATCAATGACAGCATCCATGACCTTGCCGGTGCCATCCGGAATTACACCGAGGTCATTGATAGACATTGTGGGGAGACAGTAGATGCCCTCCACAATATGTCTTCCATGAGCCAGGACCATGCGGGACATTTGCGACATAGACGCAGATGCATGCCAGCAACAGCAAAAGCTGGCAGTGGTCACGGACGGCCCACAGTTCACAGCCACTCCCTTAGTGGCAGTACCAGCCCCAGCCATGCTGGGACTGGCCTGTCCATTGACCGTCCCAGTAGACCTCATGCATGTGGCTCTGGCCAGTCCCAGCAGGGACATGGATCCAGTTGCCATACCTCTGCCTCTGATGACAGTACCCAGTCAGGGTTGGTACCCGATACTGTCTGTAGCACCCCTGCCAGGCACAGGTACTGTGTCCGTGGCCAGAGACAGCGATCTGTACAGCCTAGCAGGTACAGTCTGTGGCTGTCCCACAAACTACCGTATATGGCAGCCACATGGTGGAGCTGTGTGCATGCAGACACACACACATTAACCAAACAACTAGGGCTCACACATACACACACACATTACATCAATGTTGGCCCATGCTGTACTGTAGTCCCACACACATACACACACACACACACACACACACACACACACACACACACACACACACACAGACATGTCGATTGGATGGGTCAATGTCAGGCTCTGGCAAACAACAACACACCCTGTGCATATGATGATATCTGTGTCACCTCCTGTCATCTGTAACATTGATGCAGGAACAGGCTAACATGGTGCTGATGCACAGGGTGACATTATAGCAGTGTAGCAATATTAGCAAGTTGTCAACAGGAAAGTGTAATGACATCCTTGTAGGTATGTCTGAGCAGGCATTATGCATCAAAGCTCTGATTGTCAATGTAGCATTGTTTACACCACTGCTAGGTCTGAGTATGTATTGTCCACCCATGTGCCACTTGGCTGACATGTAATGTGTTGTCAGCATGTGTTAGTGAGTGGACAGTACGTGTGTGATGTGTGCAGTACAGATTAGCAAGTGTACATCTGTGAACATGGTGGGTGCACACTGTCTGCATGTACATGCATGGTGGACACATGGAACATGTGTTATACCCTGTTGTACACAGTGTTAACATCTCATAGTAACTTTCAATGGCCAGTATGCATTCTACTACAGTTATGTACTAACATGAGTCCACATGTGTGTATGACATGGGTTGACACTATGCTGTGGGTGATACTGTTAATATCTGTCAATGATTTGTGGTCTGGTAGTATACACAACCTCAATAGCATGTCTATAAGCAAAAATTGGATGATGCCCTGCCAAATGACACACAGTTGTAGGC